>NW_026608188.1:0-82736 GCF_029499605.1 Hyla sarda | reverse complement strand
GTTGTCGTTTTCACCCGGGCACTCTTTGGGCAGGCGCAGCACGCAGAAACACCTAGATTGCAGATAAGCGCCTTTTCCCATTGACCGCGACGAACAGAGAAGATGCACAAGCTTCTTGCCATTGCGGCTGAACGGAAGGAGATATTTGCTCAAAACTTGCTGTGCTGGTGCAGACAGTGGCACTCGACATGCCTGCGTTGTCGTTTTCACCCGGGCACTCTTTAGGCGGGCGCAGCACGCAGAAACACCTAGATTGCAGATAAGCGCCTTTTCCCATTGACCGCGACTATCAGTGAAGATGCACAAGCTTCTTGCCATTGCGGCCGAACGGAAGGAGATATTTGCTCAAAACTTGCTGTGCTGGTGCAGACAGTGGCACCCGACATGCATGCGTTGTCGTTTTCACCCGGGCACTCTGTGAGCGGGCGCAGCACGCAGAAACACCTAGATTGCAGATAAGCGCCTTTTCCCATTGACCGCGACGAACAGAGAAGATGCACAAGCTTCTTGCCATTGCGGCCGAACGGAAGGAGATATTTGCTCAAAACTTGCTGTGCTGGTGCAGACAGTGGCACCCGACATGCCTGCGTTGTCGTTTTCACCCGGGCACTCTTTGGGCGGGCGCAGCACGCAGAAACACCTAGATTGCAGATAAGCGCCTTTTCCCATTGACCGCGACGAACAGAGAAGATGCACAAGCTTCTTGCCATTGCGGCCGAACGGAAGGAGATATTTGCTCAAAACTTGCTGTGCTGGTGCAGACAGTGGCACCCGACATGCCTGCGTTGTCGTTTTCACCCAGGCACTATTTGGGCGGGCGCAGCTCGCAGAAACACCTAGATTGCAGATAAGCGCCTTTTCCCATTGACCACGACGAACAGAGAAGATGCACAAGCTTCTTGCCATTGCGGCCGAACGGAGGGAGATATTTGCTTAAAAATTGCTGTGCTGGTGCAGACAGTGGCACCCGACATGACTGCGTTGTCGTTTTAACCCGGTCACTCTTTGGGCGGGCGCAGCACGCAGAAACACCTAGATTGAAGATAAGCGCCTTTTCCCATTGACCGCGACGAACAGAGAAGATGCACAAGCTTCTTGCCATTGCGGCCGAACGGAAGGAGATATTTGCTCAAAACTTGCTGTGCTGGTGCAGACATTGGCACCCGACATGCCTGCGTTGTCGTTTTCACCCGGGCACTCTTTGGGCGGGCGCAGCACGCAGAAACACCTAGATTGCAGATAAGCGCCTTTTCCCATTGACCGCGACGAACAGAGAAGATGCACAAGCTTCTTGCCATTGCGGCCGAACGGAAGGAGATATTTGCTCAAAACTTGCTGTGCTGGTGCAGACAGTGGCACCCGACATGCCTGCATTGTCGTTTTCACCCGGGCACTCTTTGGGCAGGCGCAGCACGCAGAAACACCTAGATTGCAGATAAGCTCGTTTTCCCATTGACCGCGACGAACAGAGAAGATGCACAAGCTTCATGCCATTGCGGCCGAACGGAAGGAGGTATTTGCTCAAAACTTGCTGTGCTGGTGCAGACAGTGGCAACCGACATGCCTGCGTTGTCGTTTTAACCCGGTCACTCTTTGGGCGGGCGCAGCACGCAGAAACACCTAGATTGCAGATAAGCGCCTTTTCCCATTGACCGCGACGAACAGAGAAGATGCACAAGCTTCTTGCCATTGCGGCCGAACGGAAGGAGATATTTGCTCAAAACTTGCTGTGCTGGTGCAGACAGTGGCACCCGACATGCCTGCGTTGTCGTTTTCACCCAGGCACTCTTTGGGCGGGCGCAGCACGCAGAAACACCTAGATTGCAGATAAGCGCCTTTTCCCATTGACCGCGACGAACAGAGAAGATGCACAAGCTTCTTGCCATTGCGGCCGAACGGGAGGAGATATTTGCTCAAAACTTTCTGTGCTGGTGCAGACAGTGGCACCCGACATGCCTGCGTTGTCGTTTTCACCCGGGCACTCTTTGGGCGGGCGCAGCACGCAGAAACACCTAGATTGCAGATAAGCGCCTTTTCCCATTGACCGCGACGAACAGAGAAGATGCACAAGCTTCTTGCCATTGCGGCCGAACGGAAGGAGATATTTGCTCAAAACTTGCTGTGCTGGTGCAGACAGTGGCACCCGACATGCCTGCGTTGTCGTTTTCACCCAGGCACTCTTTGGGCGGGCGCAGCTCGCAGAAACACCTAGATTGCAGATAAGCGCCTTTTCCCATTGACCACGACGAACAGAGAAGATGCACAAGCTTCTTGCCATTGCGGCCGAACGGAGGGAGATATTTGCTCAAAACTTGCTGTGCTGGTGCAGACATTGGCACCCGACATGCCTGCGTTGTCGTTTTAACCCGGTCACTCTTTGGGCGGGCGCAGCACGCAGAAACACCTAGATTGCAGATAAGCGCCTTTTCCCATTGACCGCGACGAACAGAGAAGATGCACAAGCTTCTTGCCATTGCGGCCGAACGGAAGGAGATATTTGCTCAAAACTTGCTGTGCTGGTGCAGACAGTGGCACCCGACATGCCTGCGTTGTCGTTTTCACCCAGGCACTCTTTGGGCGGGCGCAGCACGCAGAAACACCTAGATTGCAGATAAGCGCCTTTTCCCATTGACCGCGACGAACAGAGAAGATGCACAAGCTTCTTGCCATTGCGGTCGAACGGAAGGAGATATTTGCTCAAAACTTGCTGTGCTAGTGCAGACAGTGGCACCCGACATGCCTGCGTTGTCGTTTTCACCCGGGCACTCTTTGGGCAGGCGCAGCACGCAGAAACACCTAGATTGCAGATAAGCGCCTTTTCCCATTGACCGCGACGAACAGAGAAGATGCACAAGCTTCTTGCCATTGCGGCCGAACGGGAGGAGATATTTGCTCAAAACTTGCTGTGCTGGTGCAGACAGTGGCACCCGACATGCCTGCGTTGTCGTTTTCACCCGGGCACTCTTTAGGCGGGCGCAGCACGCAGAAACACCTAGATTGCAGATAAGCGCCTTTTCCCATTGACCGCGACTAACAGTGAAGATGCACAAGCTTCTTGCCATTGCGGCCGAACGGAAGGAGATATTTGCTCAAAACTTGCTGTGCTGGTGCAGACAGTGGCACCCGACATGCATGCGTTGTCGGTTTCACCCGGGCACTCTGTGGGCGGGCGCAGCACGCAGAAACACCTAGATTGCAGATAAGCGCCTTTTCCCATTGACCGCGACGAACAGAGAAGATGCACAAGCTTCTTGCCATTGCGGCCGAACGGAAGGAGATATTTGCTCAAAACTTGCTGTGCTGGTGCAGACAGTGGCACCCGACATGCCTGCGTTGTCGTTTTCACCCGGGCACTCTTTGGGCGGGCGCAGCACGCAGAAACACCTAGATTGCAGATAAGCGCCTTTTCCCATTGACCGCGACGAACAGAGAAGATGCACAAGCTTCTTGCCATTGCGGCCGAACGGAAGGAGATATTTGCTCAAAACTTGCTGTGCTGGTGCAGACAGTGGCACCCGATATGCCTGCGTTGTCGTTTTCACTCGGGCACTCTTTGGGCGGGCGCAGCACACAGAAACACCTAGATTGCAGATAAGCGTCTTTTCCCATTGACCCCGACGAACAGAGAAGATGCACAAGCTTCTTGCCATTGCGGCCGAACGGAAGGAGATATTTGCTCAAAACTTGCTGTGATGGTGCAGACAGTGGCACCCGACATGACTGCGTTGTCGTTTTCACTCGGGCACTCTTTGGGCGGGCGCAGCACGCAGAAACACCTAGATTGCAGATAAGCGTCTTTTCCCATTGACCGCGACGAACAGAGAGGATGCACAAGCTTCTTGCCATTGAGGCCGAACGGAAGGAGATATTTGCTCAAAACTTGCTGTGATGGTGCAGACAGTGGCACCCGACATGCCTGCGTTGTCGTTTTAACCCGGTCACTCTTTGGGCGGGCGCAGCACGCAGAAACACCTAGATTGCAGATAAGCGCCTTTTCCCATTGACCGCGACGAACAGAGAAGATGCACAAGCTTCTTGCCATTGCGGCCGAACGGAAGGAGATATTTGCTCAAAACTTGCTGTGCTGGTGCAGACAGTGGCACCCGACATGCCTGCATTGTCGTTTTCACCCGGGCACTCTTTGGGCAGGCGCAGCACGCAGAAACACCTAGATTGCAGATAAGCTCCTTTTCCCATTGACCGCGACGAACAGAGAAGATGCACAAGCTTCATGCCATTGCGGCCGAACGGAAGGAGGTATTTGCTCAAAACTTGCTGTGCTGGTGCAGACAGTGGCAACCGACATGCCTGCGTTGTCGTTTTAACCCGGTCACTCTTTGGGCGGGCGCAGCACGCAGAAACACCTAGATTGCAGATAAGCGCCTTTTCCCATTGACCGCGACGAACAGAGAAGATGCACAAGCTTCTTGCCATTGCGGCCGAACGGAAGGAGATATTTGCTCAAAACTTGCTGTGCTGGTGCAGACAGTGGCACCCGACATGCCTGCGTTGTCGTTTTCACCCAGGCACTCTTTGGGCGGGCGCAGCACGCAGAAACACCTAGATTGCAGATAAGCGCCTTTTCCCATTGACCGCGACGAACAGAGAAGATGCACAAGCTTCTTGCCATTGCGGCCGAACGGGAGGAGATATTTGCTCAAAACTTGCTGTGCTGGTGCAGACAGTGGCACCCGACATGCCTGCGTTGTCGTTTTCACCCGGGCACTCTTTGGGCGGGCGCAGCACGCAGAAACACCTAGATTGCAGATAAGCGCCTTTTCCCATTGACCGCGACGAACAGAGAAGATGCACAAGCTTCTTGCCATTGCGGCCGAACGGAAGGAGATATTTGCTCAAAACTTGCTGTGCTGGTGCAGACAGTGGCACCCGACATGCCTGCGTTGTCGTTTTCACCCAGGCACTCTTTGGGCGGGCGCAGCTCGCAGAAACACCTAGATTGCAGATAAGCGCCTTTTCCCATTGACCACGACGAACAGAGAAGATGCACAAGCTTCTTGCCATTGCGGCCGAACGGAGGGAGATATTTGCTCAAAACTTGCTGTGCTGGTGCAGACATTGGCACCCGACATGCCTGCGTTGTCGTTTTAACCCGGTCACTCTTTGGGCGGGCGCAGCACGCAGAAACACCTAGATTGCAGATAAGCGCCTTTTCCCATTGACCGCGACGAACAGAGAAGATGCACAAGCTTCTTGCCATTGCGGCCGAACGGAAGGAGATATTTGCTCAAAACTTGCTGTGCTGGTGCAGACAGTGGCACCCGACATGCCTGCGTTGTCGTTTTCACCCAGGCACTCTTTGGGCGGGCGCAGCACGCAGAAACACCTAGATTGCAGATAAGCGCCTTTTCCCATTGACCGCGACGAACAGAGAAGATGCACAAGCTTCTTGCCATTGCGGTCGAACGGAAGGAGATATTTGCTCAAAACTTGCTGTGCTAGTGCAGACAGTGCCACCCGACATGCCTGCGTTGTCGTTTTCACCCGGGCACTCTTTGGGCAGGCGCAGCACGCAGAAACACCTAGATTGCAGATAAGCGCCTTTTCCCATTGACCGCGACGAACAGAGAAGATGCACAAGCTTCTTGCCATTGCGGCCGAACGGGAGGAGATATTTGCTCAAAACTTGCTGTGCTGGTGCAGACAGTGGCACCCGACATGCCTGCGTTGTCGTTTTCACCCGGGCACTCTTTAGGCGGGCGCAGCACGCAGAAACACCTAGATTGCAGATAAGCGCCTTTTCCCATTGACCGCGACTAACAGTGAAGATGCACAAGCTTCTTGCCATTGCGGCCGAACGGAAGGAGATATTTGCTCAAAACTTGCTGTGCTGGTGCAGACAGTGGCACCCGACATGCATGCGTTGTCGTTTTCACCCGGGCACTCTGTGGGCGGGCGCAGCACGCAGAAACACCTAGATTGCAGATAAGCGCCTTTTCCCATTGACCGCGACGAACAGAGAAGATGCACAAGCTTCTTGCCATTGCGGCCGAACGGAAGGAGATATTTGCTCAAAACTTGCTGTGCTGGTGCAGACAGTGGCACCCGACATGCCTGCGTTGTCGTTTTCACCCGGGCACTCTTTGGGCGGGCGCAGCACGCAGAAACACCTAGATTGCAGATAAGCGCCTTTTCCCATTGACCGCGACGAACAGAGAAGATGCACAAGCTTCTTGCCATTGCGGCCGAACGGAAGGAGATATTTGCTCAAAACTTGCTGTGCTGGTGCAGACAGTGGCACCCGACATGCCTGCGTTGTCGTTTTCACTCGGGCACTCTTTGGGCGGGCGCAGCACACAGAAACACCTAGATTGCAGATAAGCGTCTTTTCCCATTGACCGCGACGAACAGAGAAGATGCACAAGCTTCTTGCCATTGCGGCCGAACGGAAGGAGATATTTGCTCAAAACTTGCTGTGATGGTGCAGACAGTGGCACCCGACATGACTGCGTTGTCGTTTTCACTCGGGCACTCTTTGGGCGGGCGCAGCACGCAGAAACACCTAGATTGCAGATAAGCGTCTTTTCCCATTGACCGCGACGAACAGAGAGGATGCACAAGCTTCTTGCCATTGAGGCCGAACGGAAGGAGATATTTGCTCAAAACTTGCTGTGATGGTGCAGACAGTGGCACCCGACATGCCTGCGTTGTCGTTTTAACCCGGTCACTCTTTGGGCGGGCGCAGCACGCAGAAACACCTAGATTGCAGATAAGCGCCTTTTCCCATTGACCGCGACGAACAGAGAAGATGCACAAGCTTCTTGCCATTGCGGTCGAACGGAAGGAGATATTTGCTCAAAACTTGCTATGCTAGTGCAGACAGTGGCACCCGACATGCCTGCGTTGTCGTTTTCACCCGGGCACTCTTTGGGCAGGCGCAGCACGCAGAAACACCTAGATTGCAGATAAGCGCCTTTTCCCATTGACCGCGACGAACAGAGAAGATGCACAAGCTTCTTGCCATTGCGGCTGAACGGAAGGAGATATTTGCTCAAAACTAGCTGTGCTGGTGCAGACAGTGGCACTCGACATGCCTGCGTTGTCGTTTTCACCCGGGCACTCTTTGGGCGGGCGCAGCACGCAGAAACACCTAGATTGCAGATAAGCGCCTTTTCCCATTGACCGCGACGAACAGAGAAGATGCACAAGCTTCTTGCCATTGCGGCCGAACGGAAGGAGATATTTGCTCAAAACTTGCTGTGCTGGTGCAGACAGTGGCACCCGACATGCCTGCGTTGTCGTTTTCACTCGGGCACTCTTTGGGCGGGCGCAGCACACAGAAACCCCCCAGATTGCAGATAAGCGTCTTTTCCCATTGACCGCGACGAACAGAGAAGATGCACAAGCTTCTTGCCATTGCGGCCGAACGGAAGGAGATATTTGCTCAAAACTTGCTGTGATGGTGCAGACAGTGGCACCCGACATGACTGCGTTGTCGTTTTCACTCGGGCACTCTTTGGGCGGGCGCAGCACGCAGAAACACCTAGATTGCAGATAAGCGTCTTTTCCCATTGACCGCGACGAACAGAGAGGATGCACAAGCTTCTTGCCATTGAGGCCGAACGGAAGGAGATATTTGCTCAAAACTTGCTGTGATGGTGCAGACAGTGGCACCCGACATGCCTGCGTTGTCGTTTTAACCCGGTCACTCTTTGGGCGGGCGCAGCACGCAGAAACACCTAGATTGCAGATAAGCGCCTTTTCCCATTGACCGCGACGAACAGAGAAGATGCACAAGCTTCTTGCCATTGCGGTCGAACGGAAGGAGATATTTGCTCAAAACTTGCTATGCTAGTGCAGACAGTGGCACCCGACATGCCTGCGTTGTCGTTTTCACCCGGGCACTCTTTGGGCAGGCGCAGCACGCAGAAACACCTAGATTGCAGATAAGCGCCTTTTCCCATTGACCGCGACGAACAGAGAAGATGCACAAGCTTCTTGCCATTGCGGCTGAACGGAAGGAGATATTTGCTCAAAACTTGCTGTGCTGGTGCAGACAGTGGCACTCGACATGCCTGCGTTGTCGTTTTCACCCGGGCACTCTTTGGGCGGGCGCAGCACGCAGAAACACCTAGATTGCAGATAAGCGCCTTTTCCCATTGACCGCAACGAACAGAGAAGATGCACAAGCTTCTTGCCATTGCGGCCGAACGGGAGGAGATATTTGCTCAAAACTTGCTGTGCTGGTGCAGACAGTGGCACCCGACATGCCTGCGTTGTCGTTTTCACCCGGGCACTCTTTAGGCGGGCGCAGCACGCAGAAACACCTAGATTGCAGATAAGCGCCTTTTCCCATTGACCGCGACTATCAGTGAAGATGCACAAGCTTCTTGCCATTGCGGCCGAACGGAAGGAGATATTTGCTCAAAACTTGCTGTGCTGGTGCAGACAGTGGCACCTGACATGCATGCGTTGTCGTTTTCACCCGGGCACTCTGTGAGCGGGCGCAGCACGCAGAAACACCTAGATTGCAGATAAGCGCCTTTTCCCATTGACCGCGACGAACAGAGAAGATGCACAAGCTTCTTGCCATTGCGGCCGAACGGAAGGAGATATTTGCTCAAAACTTGCTGTGCTGGTGCAGACAGTGGCACCCGACATGCCTGCGTTGTCGTTTTCACCCGGGCACTCTTTGGGCGGGCGCAGCACGCAGAAACACCTAGATTGCAGATAAGCGCCTTTTCCCATTGACCGCGACGAACAGAGAAGATGCACAAGCTTCTTGCCATTGCGGCCGAACGGAAGGAGATATTTGCTCAAAACTTGCTGTGCTGGTGCAGACAGTGGCACCCGACATGCCTGCGTTGTCGTTTTCACCCATGCACTCTTTGGGCGGGCGCAGCTCGCAGAAACACCTAGATTGCAGATAAGCGCCTTTTCCCATTGACCACGACGAACAGAGAAGATGCACAAGCTTCTTGCCATTGCGGCCGAACGGAGGGAGATATTTGCTTAAAAATTGCTGTGCTGGTGCAGACAGTGGCACCCGACATGACAGCGTTGTCGTTTTAACCCGGTCATTCTTTGGGCGGGCGCAGCACGCAGAAACACCTAGATTGAAGATAAGCGCCTTTTCCCATTGACCGCGACGAACAGAGAAGATGCACAAGCTTCTTGCCATTGCGGCCGAACGGAAGGAGATATTTGCTCAAAACTTGCTGTGCTGGTGCAGACAGTGGCACCCGACATGCCTGCGTTGTCGTTTTAACCCGGTCACTCTTTGGGCGGGCGCAGCACGCAGAAACACCTAGATTGCAGATAAGCGCCTTTTCCCATTGACCGCGACGAACAGAGAAGATGCACAAGCTTCTTGCCATTGCGGCCGAACGGAAGGAGATATTTGCTCAAAACTTGCTGTGCTGGTGCAGACAGTGGCACCCGACATGCCTGCATTGTCGTTTTCACCCGGGCACTCTTTGGGCAGGCGCAGCATGCAGAAACACCTAGATTGCAGATAAGCTCCTTTTCCCATTGACCGCGACGAACAGAGAAGATGCACAAGCTTCATGCCATTGCGGCCGAACGGAAGGAGGTATTTGCTCAAAACTTGCTGTGCTGGTGCAGACAGTGGCAACCGACATGCCTGCGTTGTCGTTTTAACCCGGTCACTCTTTGGGCGGGCGCAGCACGCAGAAACACCTAGATTGCAGATAAGCGCCTTTTCCCATTGACCGCGACGAACAATGAAGATGCACAAGCTTCTTGCCATTGCGGCCGAACGGAAGGAGATATTTGCTCAAAACTTGCTGTGCTGGTGCAGACAGTGGCACCCGACATGCCTGCGTTGTCGTTTTCCCCCAGGCACTCTTTGGGCGGGCGCAGCACGCAGAAACACCTAGATTGCAGATAAGCGCCTTTTCCCATTGACCGCGACGAACAGAGAAGATGCACAAGCTTCTTGCCATTGCGGCCGAACGGGAGGAGATATTTGCTCAAAACTTGCTGTGCTGGTGCAGACAGTGGCACCCGACATGCCTGCGTTGTCGTTTTCACCCGAGCACTCTTTAGGCGGGCGCAGCACGCAGAAACACCTAGATTGCAGATAAGCGCCTTTTCCCATTGACCGCGACTAACAGTGAAGATGCACAAGCTTCTTGCCATTGCGGCCGAACGGAAGGAGATATTTGCTCAAAACTTGCTGTGCTGGTGCAGACAGTGGCACCCGACATGCATGCGTTGTCGTTTTCACCCGGGCACTCTTTGGGCGGGCGCAGCACGCAGAAACACCTAGATTGCAGATAAGCGCCTTTTCCCATTGACCGCGACGAACAGAGAAGATGCACAAGCTTCTTGCCATTGCGGCCGAACGGAAGGAGATATTTGCTCAAATCTTGCTGTGCTGGTGCAGACAGTGGCACCCGACATGCCTGCGTTGTCGTTTTCACCTGGGCACTCTTTGGGCGGGCGCAGCACGCAGAAACACCTAGATTGCAGATAAGCGCCTTTTCCCATTGACCGCGACGAACAGAGAAGATGCACAAGCTTCTTGCCATTGCGGCCGAACGGAAGGAGATATTTGCTCAAATCTTGCTGTGCTGGTGCAGACAGTGGCACCCGACATGCATGCATTGTCGTTTTCACCCGGGCACTCTTTGGGCGGGCGCAGCACGCAGAAACACCTAGATTGCAGATAAGCGCCTTTTCCCATTGACCGCGACGAACAGAGAAGATGCACAAGCTTCTTGCCATTGCGGCCGAACGGAAGGAGATATTTGCTCAAAACTTGCTGTGCTGGTGCAGACAGTGGCACCCGACATGCCTGCGTTGTCGTTTTCACCCGGGCACTCTTTGGGCGGGCGCAGCACGCAGAAACACCTAGATTGCAGATAAGCGCCTTTTCTCTTTGACCGCGACGAACAGAGAAGATGCACAAGCTTCTTGCCATTGCGGCCGAACGGAAGGAGATATTTGCTCAAAACTTGCTGTGCTGGTGCAGACAGTGGCACCCGACATGCCTGCGTTGTCGTTTTCACCCGGGCACTCTTTCGGCGGGCGCAGCACGCAGAAACACCTAGATTGCAGATAAGCGTCTTTTCCCATTTACCGCGACGAACAGAGAAGATGCACAAGCTTCTTGCCATTGCGGCCGAACGGAAGGAGATATTTGCTCAAAACTTGCTGTGCTGGTGCAGACAGTGGCACCCGACATGCCTGCGTTGTCGTTTTCACCCGGGCACTCTTTGGGCGGGCGCAGCACGCAGAAACACCTAGATTGCAGATAAGCGCCTTTTCCCATTGACCACGACGAACAGAGAAGATGCACAAGCTTCTTGCCATTGCGGCCGAACGGAAGGAGATATTTGCTCAAAACTTGCTGTGATGGTGCAGACAGTGGCACCCGACATGACTCCGTTGTCGTTTTCACTCGGGCACTCTTTGGGCGGGCGCAGCACGCAGAAACACCTAGATTGCAGATAAGCGTCTTTTCCCATTGACCGCGACGAACAGAGAGGATGCACAAGCTTCTTGCCATTGAGGCCGAACGGAAGGAGATATTTGCTCAAAACTTGCTGTGATGGTGCAGACAGTGGCACCCCACATGCCTGCGTTGTCGTTTTCACCCGGGCACTCTTTAGGCGGGCGCAGCACGCAGAAACACCTAGATTGCAGATAAGCGCCTTTTCCCATTGACCGCGACGAACAGAGAAGATGCACAAGCTTCTTGCCATTGCGGCCGAACGGAAGGAGATATTTGCTCAAAACTTGCTGTGCTGGTGCAGACAGTGGCACCCGACATGCCTGCGTTGTCATTTTCACCCGGGCACTCTTTGGGCGGGCGCAGCACGCAGAAACACCTAGATTGCAGATAAGCGCCTTTTCCCATTGACCGCGACGAACAGAGAAGATGCACAAGCTTCTTGCCATTGCGGCCGAACGGAAGGAGATATTTGCTCAAAACTTGCTGTGCTGGTGCAGACAGTGGCACCCGACATGCCTGCGTTGTCGTTTTCACCCGGGCACTCTTTAGGCGGGCGCAGCACGCGGAAACACCTAGATTGCAGATAAGCGCCTTTTCCCATTGACCGCGACGAACAGAGAAGATGCACAAGCTTCTTGCCATTGCGGCCGAACGGAAGGAGATATTTGCTCAAAACTTGCTGTGCTGGTGCAGACAGTGGCACCCGACATGCCTGCGTTGTCGTTTTCACCCGGGCACTCTTTGGGCGGGCGCAGCACGCAGAAACACCTAGATTGCAGATAAGCGCCTTTTCCCATTGACCGCGACGAACAGAGAAGATGCACAAGCTTCTTGCCATTGCAGCCGAACGGAAGGAGATATTTGCTCAAAACTTGCTGTGCTGGTGCAGACAGTGGCACCCGACATGCCTGCGTTGTCGTTTTCACCCAGGCACTCTTTGGGCGGGCGCAGCTCGCAGAAACACCTAGATTGCAGATAAGCGCCTTTTCCCATTGACCACGACGAACAGAGAAGATGCACAAGCTTCTTGCCATTGCGGCCGAACGGAGGGAGATATTTGCTTAAAAATTGCTGTGCTGGTGCAGACAGTGGCAACCGACATGCCTGCGTTGTCGTTTTAACCCGGTCACTCTTTGGGCGGGCGCAGCACGCAGAAACACCTAGATTGAAGATAAGCGCCTTTTCCCATTGACCGCGACGAACAGAGAAGATGCACAAGCTTCTTGCCATTGCGGCCGAACGGAAGGAGATATTTGCTCAAAACTTGCTGTGCTGGTGCAGACAGTGGCACCCGACATGCCTGCGTTGTCGTTTTAACCCGGTCACTCTTTGGGCGGGCGCAGCACGCAGAAACACCTAGATTGCAGATAAGCGCCTTTTCCCATTGACCGCGACGAACAGAGAAGATGCACAAGCTTCTTGCCATTGCGGCCGAACGGAAGGAGATATTTGCTCAAAACTTGCTGTGCTGGTGCAGACAGTGGCACCTGACATGCATGCGTTGTCGTTTTCACCCGGGCACTCTGTGAGCGGGCGCAGCACGCAGAAACACCTAGATTGCAGATAAGCGCCTTTTCCCATTGACCGCGACGAACAGAGAAGATGCACAAGCTTCTTGCCATTGCGGCCGAACGGAAGGAGATATTTGCTCAAAACTTGCTGTGCTGGTGCAGACAGTGGCACCCGACATGCCTGCGTTGTCGTTTTCACCCGGGCACTCTTTGGGCGGGCGCAGCACGCAGAAACACCTAGATTGCAGATAAGCGCCTTTTCCCATTGACCGCGACGAACAGAGAAGATGCACAAGCTTCTTGCCATTGCGGCCGAACGGAAGGAGATATTTGCTCAAAACTTGCTGTGCTGGTGCAGACAGTGGCACCCGACATGCCTGCGTTGTCGTTTTCACCCATGCACTCTTTGGGCGGGCGCAGCTCGCAGAAACACCTAGATTGCAGATAAGCGCCTTTTCCCATTGACCACGACGAACAGAGAAGATGCACAAGCTTCTTGCCATTGCGGCCGAACGGAGGGAGATATTTGCTTAAAAATTGCTGTGCTGGTGCAGACAGTGGCACCCGACATGACAGCGTTGTCGTTTTAACCCGGTCATTCTTTGGGCGGGCGCAGCACGCAGAAACACCTAGATTGAAGATAAGCGCCTTTTCCCATTGACCGCGACGAACAGAGAAGATGCACAAGCTTCTTGCCATTGCGGCCGAACGGAAGGAGATATTTGCTCAAAACTTGCTGTGCTGGTGCAGACAGTGGCACCCGACATGCCTGCGTTGTCGTTTTAACCCGGTCACTCTTTGGGCGGGCGCAGCACGCAGAAACACCTAGATTGCAGATAAGCGCCTTTTCCCATTGACCGCGACGAACAGAGAAGATGCACAAGCTTCTTGCCATTGCGGCCGAACGGAAGGAGATATTTGCTCAAAACTTGCTGTGCTGGTGCAGACAGTGGCACCCGACATGCCTGCATTGTCGTTTTCACCCGGGCACTCTTTGGGCAGGCGCAGCATGCAGAAACACCTAGATTGCAGATAAGCTCCTTTTCCCATTGACCGCGACGAACAGAGAAGATGCACAAGCTTCATGCCATTGCGGCCGAACGGAAGGAGGTATTTGCTCAAAACTTGCTGTGCTGGTGCAGACAGTGGCAACCGACATGCCTGCGTTGTCGTTTTAACCCGGTCACTCTTTGGGCGGGCGCAGCACGCAGAAACACCTAGATTGCAGATAAGCGCCTTTTCCCATTGACCGCGACGAACAATGAAGATGCACAAGCTTCTTGCCATTGCGGCCGAACGGAAGGAGATATTTGCTCAAAACTTGCTGTGCTGGTGCAGACAGTGGCACCCGACATGCCTGCGTTGTCGTTTTCCCCCAGGCACTCTTTGGGCGGGCGCAGCACGCAGAAACACCTAGATTGCAGATAAGCGCCTTTTCCCATTGACCGCGACGAACAGAGAAGATGCACAAGCTTCTTGCCATTGCGGCCGAACGGGAGGAGATATTTGCTCAAAACTTGCTGTGCTGGTGCAGACAGTGGCACCCGACATGCCTGCGTTGTCGTTTTCACCCGAGCACTCTTTAGGCGGGCGCAGCACGCAGAAACACCTAGATTGCAGATAAGCGCCTTTTCCCATTGACCGCGACTAACAGTGAAGATGCACAAGCTTCTTGCCATTGCGGCCGAACGGAAGGAGATATTTGCTCAAAACTTGCTGTGCTGGTGCAGACAGTGGCACCCGACATGCATGCGTTGTCGTTTTCACCCGGGCACTCTTTGGGCGGGCGCAGCACGCAGAAACACCTAGATTGCAGATAAGCGCCTTTTCCCATTGACCGCGACGAACAGAGAAGATGCACAAGCTTCTTGCCATTGCGGCCGAACGGAAGGAGATATTTGCTCAAATCTTGCTGTGCTGGTGCAGACAGTGGCACCCGACATGCCTGCGTTGTCGTTTTCACCTGGGCACTCTTTGGGCGGGCGCAGCACGCAGAAACACCTAGATTGCAGATAAGCGCCTTTTCCCATTGACCGCGACGAACAGAGAAGATGCACAAGCTTCTTGCCATTGCGGCCGAACGGAAGGAGATATTTGCTCAAATCTTGCTGTGCTGGTGCAGACAGTGGCACCCGACATGCATGCATTGTCGTTTTCACCCGGGCACTCTTTGGGCGGGCGCAGCACGCAGAAACACCTAGATTGCAGATAAGCGCCTTTTCCCATTGACCGCGACGAACAGAGAAGATGCACAAGCTTCTTGCCATTGCGGCCGAACGGAAGGAGATATTTGCTCAAAACTTGCTGTGCTGGTGCAGACAGTGGCACCCGACATGCCTGCGTTGTCGTTTTCACCCGGGCACTCTTTGGGCGGGCGCAGCACGCAGAAACACCTAGATTGCAGATAAGCGCCTTTTCTCTTTGACCGCGACGAACAGAGAAGATGCACAAGCTTCTTGCCATTGCGGCCGAACGGAAGGAGATATTTGCTCAAAACTTGCTGTGCTGGTGCAGACAGTGGCACCCGACATGCCTGCGTTGTCGTTTTCACCCGGGCACTCTTTCGGCGGGCGCAGCACGCAGAAACACCTAGATTGCAGATAAGCGTCTTTTCCCATTTACCGCGACGAACAGAGAAGATGCACAAGCTTCTTGCCATTGCGGCCGAACGGAAGGAGATATTTGCTCAAAACTTGCTGTGCTGGTGCAGACAGTGGCACCCGACATGCCTGCGTTGTCGTTTTCACCCGGGCACTCTTTGGGCGGGCGCAGCACGCAGAAACACCTAGATTGCAGATAAGCGCCTTTTCCCATTGACCACGACGAACAGAGAAGATGCACAAGCTTCTTGCCATTGCGGCCGAACGGAAGGAGATATTTGCTCAAAACTTGCTGTGATGGTGCAGACAGTGGCACCCGACATGACTCCGTTGTCGTTTTCACTCGGGCACTCTTTGGGCGGGCGCAGCACGCAGAAACACCTAGATTGCAGATAAGCGTCTTTTCCCATTGACCGCGACGAACAGAGAGGATGCACAAGCTTCTTGCCATTGAGGCCGAACGGAAGGAGATATTTGCTCAAAACTTGCTGTGATGGTGCAGACAGTGGCACCCCACATGCCTGCGTTGTCGTTTTCACCCGGGCACTCTTTAGGCGGGCGCAGCACGCAGAAACACCTAGATTGCAGATAAGCGCCTTTTCCCATTGACCGCGACGAACAGAGAAGATGCACAAGCTTCTTGCCATTGCGGCCGAACGGAAGGAGATATTTGCTCAAAACTTGCTGTGCTGGTGCAGACAGTGGCACCCGACATGCCTGCGTTGTCATTTTCACCCGGGCACTCTTTGGGCGGGCGCAGCACGCAGAAACACCTAGATTGCAGATAAGCGCCTTTTCCCATTGACCGCGACGAACAGAGAAGATGCACAAGCTTCTTGCCATTGCGGCCGAACGGAAGGAGATATTTGCTCAAAACTTGCTGTGCTGGTGCAGACAGTGGCACCCGACATGCCTGCGTTGTCGTTTTCACCCGGGCACTCTTTAGGCGGGCGCAGCACGCGGAAACACCTAGATTGCAGATAAGCGCCTTTTCCCATTGACCGCGACGAACAGAGAAGATGCACAAGCTTCTTGCCATTGCGGCCGAACGGAAGGAGATATTTGCTCAAAACTTGCTGTGCTGGTGCAGACAGTGGCACCCGACATGCCTGCGTTGTCGTTTTCACCCGGGCACTCTTTGGGCGGGCGCAGCACGCAGAAACACCTAGATTGCAGATAAGCGCCTTTTCCCATTGACCGCGACGAACAGAGAAGATGCACAAGCTTCTTGCCATTGCAGCCGAACGGAAGGAGATATTTGCTCAAAACTTGCTGTGCTGGTGCAGACAGTGGCACCCGACATGCCTGCGTTGTCGTTTTCACCCAGGCACTCTTTGGGCGGGCGCAGCTCGCAGAAACACCTAGATTGCAGATAAGCGCCTTTTCCCATTGACCACGACGAACAGAGAAGATGCACAAGCTTCTTGCCATTGCGGCCGAACGGAGGGAGATATTTGCTTAAAAATTGCTGTGCTGGTGCAGACAGTGGCAACCGACATGCCTGCGTTGTCGTTTTAACCCGGTCACTCTTTGGGCGGGCGCAGCACGCAGAAACACCTAGATTGAAGATAAGCGCCTTTTCCCATTGACCGCGACGAACAGAGAAGATGCACAAGCTTCTTGCCATTGCGGCCGAACGGAAGGAGATATTTGCTCAAAACTTGCTGTGCTGGTGCAGACAGTGGCACCCGACATGCCTGCGTTGTCGTTTTAACCCGGTCACTCTTTGGGCGGGCGCAGCACGCAGAAACACCTAGATTGCAGATAAGCGCCTTTTCCCATTGACCGCGACGAACAGAGAAGATGCACAAGCTTCTTGCCATTGCGGCCGAACGGAAGAAGATATTTGCTCAAAACTTGCTGTGCTGGTGCAGACAGTGGTACCCGACATGCCTGCGTTATCGTTTTAACCCAGGCACTCTTTGGGCGGGCGCAGCACGCAGAAACACCTAGATTGCAGATAAGCGCCTTTTCCCATTGACCGCGACGAACAGAGAAGATGCACAAGCTTCTTGCCATTGCGGCCGAACGGAAGGAGATATTTGCTCAAAACTTGCTGTGCTGGTGCAGACATTGGCACCCGACATGCCTGCGTTGTCGTTTTCACCCGGGCACTCTTTGGGCGGGCGCAGCACGCAGAAACACCTAGATTGCAGATAAGCGCCTTTTCCCATTGACCGCGACGAAAAGAGAAGATGCACAAGCTTCTTGCCATTGCGGCCGAACGGAAGGAGATATTTGCTCAAAACTTGCTGTGCTGGTGCAGACAGTGGCACCCGACATGCCTGCCTTGTCGTTTTCACCCGGGCACTCTTTGGGCGGGCGCAGCACGCAGAAACACCTAGATTGCAGATAAGCTCCTTTTCCCATTGACCGCGACGAACAGAGAAGATGCACAAGCTTCATGCCATTGCGGCCGAACGGAAGGAGGTATTTGCTCAAAACTTGCTGTGCTGGTGCAGACAGTGGCAACCGACATGCCTGCTTTGTCGTTTTAACCCGGTCACTCTTTGGGCGGGCGCAGCACGCAGAAACACCTAGATTGCAGATAAGCGCCTTTTCCCATTGACCGCGACGAACAGAGAAGATGCACAAGCTTCTTGCCATTGCGGCCGAACGGAAGGAGATATTTGCTCAAAACTTGCTGTGCTGGTGCAGACAGTGGCACCCGACATGCCTGCGTTGTCGTTTTCACCCAGGCACTCTTTGGGCGGGCGCAGCACGCAGAAACACCTAGATTGCAGATAAGCGCCTTTTCCCATTGACCGCGACGAACAGAGAAGATGCACAAGCTTCTTGCCATTGCGGCCGAACGGAAGGAGATATTTGCTCAAAACTTGCTGTGCTGGTGCAGACATTGGCACCCGACATGCCTGCGTTGTCGTTTTCACCCGGGCACTCTTTGGGCGGGCGCAGCACGCAGAAACACCTAGATTGCAGATAAGCGCCTTTTCCCATTGACCGCGACGAACAGAGAAGATGCACAAGCTTCTTGCCATTGCGGCCGAACGGAAGGAGATATTTGCTCAAAACTTGCTGTGCTGGTGCAGACAGTGGCGACCGACATGCCTGCGTTGTCGTTTTCACCCGGGCACTCTTTGGGCGGGCGCAGCACGCAGAAACACCTAGATTGCAGATAAGCGCCTTTTCCCATTGACCGCGACGAACAGAGAAGATGCACAAGCTTCTTGCCATTGCGGCCGAACGGAAGGAGATATTTGCTCAAAACTTGCTGTGCTGGTGCAGACAGTGGCACCCGACATGCCTGCGTTGTCGTTTTCACCCAGGCACTCTTTGGGCGGGCGCAGCTCGCAGAAACACCTAGATTGCAGATAAGCGCCTTTTCCCATTGACCACGACGAACAGAGAAGATGCACAAGCTTCTTGCCATTGCGGCCGAACGGAGGGAGATATTTGCTCAAAACTTGCTGTGCTGGTGCAGACATTGGCACCCGACATGCCTGCGTTGTCGTTTTAACCCGGTCACTCTTTGGGCGGGCGCAGCACGCAGAAACACCTAGATTGCAGATAAGCGCCTTTTCCCATTGACCGCGACGAACAGAGAAGATGCACAAGCTTCTTGCCATTGTGGCCGAACGGAAGGAGATATTTGCTCAAAACTTGCTGTGCTGGTGCAGACAGTGGCACCCGACATGCCTGCGTTGTCGTTTTCACCCAGGCACTCTTTGGGCGGGCGCAGCACGCAGAAACACCTAGATTGCAGATAAGCGCCTTTTCCCATTGACCGCGACGAACAGAGAAGATGCACAAGCATCTTGCCATTGCGGTCGAACGGAAGGAGATATTTGCTCAAAACTTGCTGTGCTAGTGCAGACAGTGGCACCCGACATGCCTGCGTTGTCGTTTTCACCCGGGCACTCTTTGGGCAGGCGCAGCACGCAGAAACACCTAGATTGCAGATAAGCGCCTTTTCCCATTGACAGCGACGAACAGAGAAGATGCACAAGCTTCTTGCCATTGCGGCTGAACGGAAGGAGATATTTGCTCAAAACTAGCTGTGCTGGTGCAGACAGTGGCACTCGACATGCCTGCGTTGTCGTTTTCACCCGGGCACTCTTTGGGCGGGCGCAGCAGGCAGAAACACCTAGATTGCAGATAAGCGCCTTTTCCCATTGACCGCGACGAACAGAGAAGATGCACAAGCTTCTTGCCATTGCGGCCGAACGGGAGGAGATATTTGCTCAAAACTTGCTGTGCTGGTGCAGACAGTGGCACCCGACATGCCTGCGTTGTCGTTTTCACCCGGGCACTCTTTGGGCGGGCGCAGCACGCAGAAACACCTAGATTGCAGATAAGCGCCTTTTCCCATTGACCGCGACGAACAGAGAAGATGCACAAGCTTCTTGCCATTGCGGCCGAACGGAAGGAGATATTTGCTCAAAACTTGCTGTGCTGGTGCAGACAGTGGCACCCGACATGCCTGCTTTGTCGTTTTCACTCGGGCACTCTTTGGGCGGGCGCAGCACACAGAAACACCTAGATTGCAGATAAGCGTCTTTTCCCATTGACCGCGACGAACAGAGAAGATGCACAAGCTTCTTGCCATTGCGGCCGAACGGAAGGAGATATTTGCTCAAAACTTGCTGTGATGGTGCAGACAGTGGCACCCGACATGACTGCGTTGTCGTTTTCACTCGGGCACTCTTTGGGCGGGCGCAGCACGCAGAAACACCTAGATTGCAGATAAGCGTCTTTTCCCATTGACCGCGACGAACAGAGAGGATGCACAAGCTTCTTGCCATTGAGGCCGAACGGAAGGAGATATTTGCTCAAAACTTGCTGTGATGGTGCAGACAGTGGCACCCGACATGCCTGCGTTGTCGTTTTAACCCGGTCACTCTTTGGGCGGGCGCAGCACGCAGAAACACCTAGATTGCAGATAAGCGCCTTTTCCCATTGACCGCGACGAACAGAGAAGATGCACAAGCTTCTTGCCATTGCGGTCGAACGGAAGGAGATATTTGCTCAAAACTTGCTATGCTAGTGCAGACAGTGGCACCCGACATGCCTGCGTTGTCGTTTTCACCCGGGCACTCTTTGGGCAGGCGCAGCACGCAGAAACACCTAGATTGCAGATAAGCGCCTTTTCCCATTGACCGCGACGAACAGAGAAGATGCACAAGCTTCTTGCCATTGCGGCTGAACGGAAGGAGATATTTGCTCAAAACTAGCTGTGCTGGTGCAGACAGTGGCACTCGACATGCCTGCGTTGTCGTTTTCACCCGGGCACTCTTTGGGCGGGCGCAGCACGCAGAAACACCTAGATTGCAGATAAGCGCCTTTTCCCATTGACCGCGACGAACAGAGAAGATGCACAAGCTTCTTGCCATTGCGGCCGAACGGGAGGAGATATTTGCTCAAAACTTGCTGTGCTGGTGCAGACAGTGGCACCCGACATGCCTGCGTTGTCGTTTTCACCCGGGCACTCTTTAGGCGGGCGCAGCACGCAGAAACACCTAGATTGCAGATAAGCGCCTTTTCCCATTGACCGCGACTAACAGTGAAGATGCACAAGCTTCTTGCCATTGCGGCCGAACGGAAGGAGATATTTGCTCAAAACTTGCTGTGCTGGTGCAGACAGTGGCACCCGACATGCATGCGTTGTCGGTTTCACCCGGGCACTCTGTGGGCGGGCGCAGCACGCAGAAACACCTAGATTGCAGATAAGCGCCTTTTCCCATTGACCGCGACGAACAGAGAAGATGCACAAGTTTCTTGCCATTGCGGCCGAACGGAAGGAGATATTTGCTCAAAACTTGCTGTGCTGGTGCAGACAGTGGCACCCGACATGCCTGCGTTGTCGTTTTCACCCGGGCACTCTTTGGGCGGGCGCAGCACGCAGAAACACCTAGATTGCAGATAAGCGCCTTTTCCCATTGACCGCGACGAACAGAGAAGATGCACAAGCTTCTTGCCATTGCGGCCGAACGGAAGGAGATATTTGCTCAAAACTTGCTGTGCTGGTGCAGACAGTGGCACCCGACATGCCTGCGTTGTCGTTTTCACTCGGGCACTCTTTGGGCGGGCGCAGCACACAGAAACACCTAGATTGCAGATAAGCGTCTTTTCCCATTGACCGCGACGAACAGAGAAGATGCACAAGCTTCTTGCCATTGCGGCCGAACGGAAGGAGATATTTGCTCAAAACTTGCTGTGATGGTGCAGACAGTGGCACCCGACATGACTGCGTTGTCGTTTTCACTCGGGCACTCTTTGGGCGGGCGCAGCACGCAGAAACACCTAGATTGCAGATAAGCGTCTTTTCCCATTGACCGCGACGAACAGAGAGGATGCACAAGCTTCTTGCCATTGAGGCCGAACGGAAGGAGATATTTGCTCAAAACTTGCTGTGATGGTGCAGACAGTGGCACCCGACATGCCTGCGTTGTCGTTTTAACCCGGTCACTCTTTGGGCGGGCGCAGCACGCAGAAACACCTAGATTGCAGATAAGCGCCTTTTCCCATTGACCGCGACGAACAGAGAAGATGCACAAGCTTCTTGCCATTGCGGTCGAACGGAAGGAGATATTTGCTCAAAACTTGCTATGCTAGTGCAGACAGTGGCACCCGACATGCCTGCGTTGTCGTTTTCACCCGGGCACTCTTTGGGCAGGCGCAGCACGCAGAAACACCTAGATTGCAGATAAGCGCCTTTTCCCATTGACCGCGACGAACAGAGAAGATGCACAAGCTTCTTGCCATTGCGGCTGAACGGAAGGAGATATTTGCTCAAAACTTGCTGTGCTGGTGCAGACAGTGGCACTCGACATGCCTGCGTTGTCGTTTTCACCCGGGCACTCTTTAGGCGGGCGCAGCACGCAGAAACACCTAGATTGCAAATAAGCGCCTTTTCCCATTGACCGCGACTATCAGTGAAGATGCACAAGCTTCTTGCCATTGCGGCTGAACGGAAGGAGATATTTGCTCAAAACTTGCTGTGCTGGTGCAGACAGTGGCACCCGACATGCATGCGTTGTCGTTTTCACCCGGGCACTCTGTGAGCGGGCGCAGCACGCAGAAACACCTAGATTGCAGATAAGCGCCTTTTCCCATTGACCGCGACGAACAGAGAAGATGCACAAGCTTCTTGCCATTGCGGCCGAACGGAAGGAGATATTTGCTCAAAACTTGCTGTGCTGGTGCAGACAGTGGCACCCGACATGCCTGCGTTGTCGTTTTCACCCGGGCACTCTTTGGGCGGGCGCAGCACGCAGAAACACCTAGATTGCAGATAAGCGCCTTTTCCCATTGACCGCGACGAACAGAGAAGATGCACAAGCTTCTTGCCATTGCGGCCGAACGGAAGGAGATATTTGCTCAAAACTTGCTGTGCTGGTGCAGACAGTGGCACCCGACATGCCTGCGTTGTCGTTTTCACCCAGGCACTCTTTGGGCGGGCGCAGCTCGCAGAAACACCTAGATTGCAGATAAGCGCCTTTTCCCATTGACCACGACGAACAGAGAAGATGCACAAGCTTCTTGCCATTGCGGCCGAACGGAAGGAGGTATTTGCTCAAAACTTGCTGTGCTGGTGCAGACAGTGGCACCCGACATGACTGCGTTGTCGTTTTAACCCGGTCACTCTTTGGGCGGGCGCAGCACGCAGAAACACCTAGATTGAAGATAAGCGCCTTTTCCCATTGACCGCGACGAACAGAGAAGATGCACAAGCTTCTTGCCATTGCGGCCGAACGGAAGGAGATATTTGCTCAAAACTTGCTGTGCTGGTGCAGACAGTGGCACCCGACATGCCTGCGTTGTCGTTTTAACCCGGTCACTCTTTGGGCGGGCGCAGCACGCAGAAACACCTAGATTGCAGATAAGCGCCTTTTCCCATTGACCGCGACGAACAGAGAAGATGCACAAGCTTCTTGCCATTGCGGCCGAACGGAAGGAGATATTTGCTCAAAACTTGCTGTGCTGGTGCAGACAGTGGCACCCGACATGCCTGCATTGTCGTTTTCACCCGGGCACTCTTTGGGCAGGCGCAGCACGCAGAAACACCTAGATTGCAGATAAGCTCCTTTTCCCATTGACCGCGACGAACAGAGAAGATGCACAAGCTTCATGCCATTGCGGCCGAACGGAAGGAGGTATTTGCTCAAAACTTGCTGTGCTGGTGCAGACAGTGGCAACCGACATGCCTGCGTTGTCGTTTTAACCCGGTCACTCTTTGGGCGGGCGCAGCACGCAGAAACACCTAGATTGCAGATAAGCGCCTTTTCCCATTGACCGCGACGAACAATGAAGATGCACAAGCTTCTTGCCATTGCGGCCGAACGGAAGGAGATATTTGCTCAAAACTTGCTGTGCTGGTGCAGACAGTGGCACCCGACATGCCTGCGTTGTCGTTTTCACCCAGGCACTCTTTGGGCGGGCGCAGCTCGCAGAAACACCTAGATTGCAGATAAGCGCCTTTTCCCATTGACCGCAACGAACAGAGAAGATGCACAAGCTTCTTGCCATTGCGGCCGAACGGAAGGAGATATTTGCTCAAATCTTGCTGTGCTGGTGCAGACAGTGGCACTCGACATGCATGCGTTGTCGTTTTCACCCGGGCACTCTTTGGGCGGGCGCAGCACGCAGAAACACCTAGATTGCAGATAAGCGCCTTTTCCCATTGACCGCGACGAACAGAGAAGTTGCACAAGCTTCTTGCCATTGCGGCCGAATGGAAGGAGATATTTGCTCAAAACTTGCTGTGCTGGTGCAGACAGTGGCACCCGACATGCCTGCATTGTCGTTTTCACCCGGGCACTCTTTGGGCGGGCGCAGCACGCAGAAACACCTAGATTGCAAATAAGCGCCTTTTCCCATTGACCGCGACGAACAGAGAAGATGCACAAGCTTCATGCCATTGCGGCCGAACGGAAGGAGGTATTTGCTCAAAACTTGCTGTGCTGGTGCAGACAGTGGCACCCGACATGCCTGCGTTGTCGTTTTCACCCGGGCACTCTTTGGGCGGGCGCAGCACGCAGAAACACCTAGATTGCAGATAAGCGCCTTTTCCCATTGACCGCGACGAACAGAGAAGATGCACAAGCTTCTTGCCATTGCGGCCGAACGGAAGGAGATATTTGCTCAAAACTTGCTGTGCTGGTGCAGACAGTGGCACCCGACATGCCTGCGTTGTCGTTTTCCCCCAGGCACTCTTTGGGCGGGCGCAGCACGCAGAAACACCTAGATTGCAGATAAGCGCCTTTTCCCATTGACCGCGACGAACAGAGAAGATGCACAAGCTTCTTGCCATTGCGGCCGAACGGGAGGAGATATTTGCTCAAAACTTGCTGTGCTGGTGCAGACAGTGGCACCCGACATGCCTGCGTTGTCGTTTTCACCCGGGCACTCTTTCGGCGGGCGCAGCACGCAGAAACACCTAGATTGCAGATAAGCGTCTTTTCCCATTTACCGCGACGAACAGAGAAGATGCACAAGCTTCTTGCCATTGCGGCCGAACGGAAGGAGATATTTGCTCAAAACTTGCTGTGCTGGTGCAGACAGTGGCACCCGACATGCCTGCGTTGTCGTTTTCACCCGGGCACTCTTTGGGCGGGCGCAGTACGCAGAAACACCTAGATTGCAGATAAGCGCCTTTTCCCATTGACCACGACGAACAGAGAAGATGCACATGCTTCTTGCCATTGCGGCCGAACGGAAGGAGATATTTGCTCAAAACTTGCTGTGATGGTGCAGACAGTGGCACCCGACATGACTGCGTTGTCGTTTTCACTCGGGCACTCTTTGGGCGGGCGCAGCACACAGAAACACCTAGATTGCAGATAAGCGTCTTTTCCCATTGACCGCGACGAACAGAGAAGATGCACAAGCTTCTTGCCATTGCGGCCGAACGGAAGGAGATATTTGCTCAAAACTTGCTGTGATGGTGCAGACAGTGGCACCCGACATGACTGCGTTGTCGTTTTCACTCGGGCACTCTTTGGGCGGGCGCAGCACGCAGAAACACCTAGATTGCAGATAAGCATCTTTTCACATTGACCGCGACGAACAGAGAGGATGCACAAGCTTCTTGCCATTGAGGCCGAACGGAAGGAGATATTTGCTCAAAACTTGCTGTGATGGTGCAGACATTGGCACCCGACATGCCTGCGTTGTCGTTTTAACCCGGTCAGTCTTTGGGCGGGCGCAGCACGCAGAAACACCTAGATTGCAGATAGGCGCCTTTTCCCATTGACCGCGACGAACAGAGAAGATGCACAAGCTTCTTGCCATTGCGGCCGAACGGAAGGAGATATTTGCTCAAAACTTGCTGTGCTGGTGCAGACAGTGGCACCCGACATGCCTGCGTTGTCGTTTTCACCCGGGCACTCTTTGGGCGGGCGCAGCACGCAGAAACACCTAGATTGCAGATAAGCGCCTTTTCCCATTGACCGCGACGAACAGAGAAGATGCACAAGCTTCTTGCCATTGCGGCTGAACGGAAGGAGATATTTGCTCAAAACTTGCTGTGCTGGTGCAGACAGTGGCACTCGACATGCCTGCGTTGTCGTTTTCACCCAGGCACTCTTTGGGCGGGCGCAGCACGCAGAAACACCTAGATTGCAGATAAGCGCCTTTTCCCATTGACCGCGACGAACAGAGAAGATGCACAAGCTTCTTGCCATTGCGGCCGAACGGGAGGAGATATTTGCTCAAAACTTGCTGTGCTGGTGCAGACAGTGGCACCCGACATGCCTGCGTTGTCGTTTTCACCCGAGCACTCTTTAGGCGGGCGCAGCACACAGAAACACCTAGATTGCAGATAAGCGCCTTTTCCCATTGACCGCGACTAACAGTGAAGATGCACAAGCTTCTTGCCATTGCGGCCGAACGGAAGGAGATATTTGCTCAAAACTTGCTGTGCTGGTGCAGACAGTGGCACCCGACATGCATGCGTTGTCGTTTTCACCCGGGCACTCTTTGGGCGGGCGCAGCACGCAGAAACACCTAGATTGCAGATAAGCGCCTTTTCCCATTGACCGCGACGAACAGAGAAGATGCACAAGCTTCTTGCCATTGCGGCCGAACGGAAGGAGATATTTGCTCAAATCTTGCTGTGCTGGTGCAGACAGTGGCACCCGACATGCCTGCGTTGTCGTTTTCACCTGGGCACTCTTTGGGCGGGCGCAGCACGCAGAAACACCTAGATTGCAGATAAGCGCCTTTTCCCATTGACCGCGACGAACAGAGAAGATGCACAAGCTTCTTGCCATTGCGGCCGAACGGAAGGAGATATTTGCTCAAATCTTGCTGTGCTGGTGCAGACAGTGGCACCCGACATGCATGCATTGTCGTTTTCACCCGGGCACTCTTTGGGCGGGCGCAGCACGCAGAAACACCTAGATTGCAGATAAGCGCCTTTTCCCATTGACCGCGATGAACAGAGAAGATGCACAAGCTTCTTGCCATTGCGGCCGAACGGAAGGAGATATTTGCTCAAAACTTGCTGTGCTGGTGCAGACAGTGGCACCCGACATGCCTGCGTTGTCGTTTTCACCCGGGCACTCTTTGGGCGGGCGCAGCACGCAGAAACACCTAGATTGCAGATAAGCGCCTTTTCTCTTTGACCGCGACGAACAGAGAAGATGCACAAGCTTCTTGCCATTGCGGCCGAACGGAAGGAGATATTTGCTCAAAACTTGCTGTGCTGGTGCAGACAGTGGCACCCGACATGCCTGCGTTGTCGTTTTCACCCGGGCACTCTTTCGGCGGGCGCAGCACGCAGAAACACCTAGATTGCAGATAAGCGTCTTTTCCCATTTACCGCGACGAACAGAGAAGATGCACAAGCTTCTTGCCATTGCGGCCGAACGGAAGGAGATATTTGCTCAAAACTTGTTGTGCTGGTGCAGACAGTGGCACCCGACATGCCTGCATTGTCGTTTTCACCCGGGCACTCTTTGGGCGGGCGCAGCACGCAGAAACACCTAGATTGCAGATAAGCGCCTTTTCCCATTGACCACGACGAACAGAGAAGATGCACAAGCTTCTTGCCATTGCGGCCGAACGGAAGGAGATATTTGCTCAAAACTTGCTGTGATGGTGCAGACAGTGGCACCCGACATGACTGCGTTGTCGTTTTCACTCGGGCACTCTTTGGGCGGGCGCAGCACGCAGAAACACCTAGATTGCAGATAAGCGTCTTTTCCCATTGACCGCGACGAACAGAGAGGATGCACAAGCTTCTTGCCATTGAGGCCGAACGGAAGGAGATATTTGCTCAAAACTTGCTGTGATGGTGCAGACAGTGGCACCCCACATGCCTGCGTTGTCGTTTTCACCCGGGCACTCTTTAGGCGGGCGCAGCACGCAGAAACACCTAGATTGCAGATAAGCGCCTTTTCCCATTGACCGCGACGAACAGAGAAGATGCACAAGCTTCTTGCCATTGCGGCCGAACGGAAGGAGATATTTGCTCAAAACTTGCTGTGCTGGTGCAGACAGTGGCACCCGACATGCCTGCGTTGTCGTTTTCACCCGGGCACTCTTTGGGCGGGCGCAGCACGCAGAAACACCTAGATTGCAGATAAGCGCCTTTTCCCATTGACCGCGACGAACAGAGAAGATGCACAAGCTTCTTGCCATTGCAGCCGAACGGAAGGAGATATTTGCTCAAAACTTGCTGTGCTGGTGCAGACAGTGGCACCCGACATGCCTGCGTTGTCGTTTTCACCCAGGCACTCTTTGGGCGGGCGCAGCTCGCAGAAACACCTAGATTGCAGATAAGCGCCTTTTCCCATTGACCACGACGAACAGAGAAGATGCACAAGCTTCTTGCCATTGCGGCCGAACGGAGGGAGATATTTGCTTAAAAATTGCTGTGCTGGTGCAGACAGTGGCAACCGACATGCCTGCGTTGTCGTTTTAACCCGGTCACTCTTTGGGCGGGCGCAGCACGCAGAAACACCTAGATTGAAGATAAGCGCCTTTTCCCATTGACCGCGACGAACAGAGAAGATGCACAAGCTTCTTGCCATTGCGGCCGAACGGAAGGAGATATTTGCTCAAAACTTGCTGTGCTGGTGCAGACAGTGGCACCCGACATGCCTGCGTTGTCGTTTTAACCCGGTCACTCTTTGGGCGGGCGCAGCACGCAGAAACACCTAGATTGCAGATAAGCGCCTTTTCCCATTGACCGCGACGAACAGAGAAGATGCACAAGCTTCTTGCCATTGTGGCCGAACGGAAGAAGATATTTGCTCAAAACTTGCTGTGCTGGTGCAGACAGTGGTACCCGACATGCCTGCGTTATCGTTTTAACCCAGGCACTCTTTGGGCGGGCGCAGCACGCAGAAACACCTAGATTGCAGATAAGCGCCTTTTCCCATTGACCGCGACGAACAGAGAAGATGCACAAGCTTCTTGCCATTGCGGCCGAACGGAAGGAGATATTTGCTCAAAACTTGCTGTGCTGGTGCAGACATTGGCACCCGACATGCCTGCGTTGTCGTTTTCACCCGGGCACTCTTTGGGCGGGCGCAGCACGCAGAAACACCTAGATTGCAGATAAGCGCCTTTTCCCATTGACCGCGACGAAAAGAGAAGATGCACAAGCTTCTTGCCATTGCGGCCGAACGGAAGGAGATATTTGCTCAAAACTTGCTGTGCTGGTGCAGACAGTGGCACCCGACATGCCTGCATTGTCGTTTTCACCCGGGCACTCTTTGGGCGGGCGCAGCACGCAGAAACACCTAGATTGCAGATAAGCTCCTTTTCCCATTGACCGCGACGAACAGAGAAGATGCACAAGCTTCATGCCATTGCGGCCGAACGGAAGGAGGTATTTGCTCAAAACTTGCTGTGCTGGTGCAGACAGTGGCAACCGACATGCCTGCTTTGTCGTTTTAACCCGGTCACTCTTTGGGCGGGCGCAGCACGCAGAAACACCTAGATTGCAGATAAGCGCCTTTTCCCATTGACCGCGACGAACAGAGAAGATGCACAAGCTTCTTGCCATTGCGGCCGAACGGAAGGAGATATTTGCTCAAAACTTGCTGTGCTGGTGCAGACAGTGGCACCCGACATGCCTGCGTTGTCGTTTTCACCCAGGCACTCTTTGGGCGGGCGCAGCACGCAGAAACACCTAGATTGCAGATAAGCGCCTTTTCCCATTGACCGCGACGAACAGAGAAGATGCACAAGCTTCTTGCCATTGCGGCCGAACGGAAGGAGATATTTGCTCAAAACTTGCTGTGCTGGTGCAGACATTGGTACCCGACATGCCTGCGTTGTCGTTTTCACCCGGGCACTCTTTGGGCGGGCGCAGCACGCAGAAACACCTAGATTGCAGATAAGCGCCTTTTCCCATTGACCGCGACGAACAGAGAAGATGCACAAGCTTCTTGCCATTGCGGCCGAACGGAAGGAGATATTTGCTCAAAACTTGCTGTGCTGGTGCAGACAATGGCACCCGACATGCCTGCGTTGTCGTTTTCACCCGGGCACTCTTTGGGCGGGCGCAGCACGCAGAAACACCTAGATTGCAGATAAGCGCCTTTTCCCATTGACCGCGACGAACAGAGAAGATGCACAAGCTTCTTGCCATTGCGGCCGAACGGAAGGAGATATTTGCTCAAAACTTGCTGTGCTGGTGCAGACAGTGGCACCCGACAAGCCTGCGTTGTCGTTTTCACCCAGGCACTCTTTGGGCGGGCGCAGCTCGCAGAAACACCTAGATTGCAGATAAGCGCCTTTTCCCATTGACCACGACGAACAGAGAAGATGCACAAGCTTCTTGCCATTGCGGCCGAACGGAGGGAGATATTTGCTCAAAACTTGCTGTGCTGGTGCAGACATTGGCACCCGACATGCCTGCGTTGTCGTTTTAACCCGGTCACTCTTTGGGCGGGCGCAGCACGCAGAAACACCTAGATTGCAGATAAGCGCCTTTTCCCATTGACCGCGACGAACAGAGAAGATGCACAAGCTTCTTGCCATTGTGGCCGAACGGAAGGAGATATTTGCTCAAAACTTGCTGTGCTGGTGCAGACAGTGGCACCCGACATGCCTGCGTTGTCGTTTTCACCCAGGCACTCTTTGGGCGGGCGCAGCACGCAGAAACACCTAGATTGCAGATAAGCGCCTTTTCCCATTGACCGCGACGAACAGAGAAGATGCACAAGCTTCTTGCCATTGCGGTCGAACGGAAGGAGATATTTGCTCAAAACTTGCTGTGCTAGTGCAGACAGTGGCACCCGACATGCCTGCGTTGTCGTTTTCACCCGGGCACTCTTTGGGCAGGCGCAGCACGCAGAAACACCTAGATTGCAGATAAGCGCCTTTTCCCATTGACAGCGACGAACAGAGAAGATGCACAAGCTTCTTGCCATTGCGGCTGAACGGAAGGAGATATTTGCTCAAAACTAGCTGTGCTGGTGCAGACAGTGGCACTCGACATGCCTGCGTTGTCGTTTTCACCCGGGCACTCTTTGGGCGGGCGCAGCACGCAGAAACACCTAGATTGCAGATAAGCGCCTTTTCCCATTGACCGCGACGAACAGAGAAGATGCACAAGCTTCTTGCCATTGCGGCCGAACGGGAGGAGATATTTGCTCAAAACTTGCTGTGCTGGTGCAGACAGTGGCACCCGACATGCCTGCGTTGTCGTTTTCACCCGGGCACTCTTTGGGCGGGCGCAGCACGCAGAAACACCTAGATTGCAGATAAGCGCCTTTTCCCATTGACCGCGACGAACAGAGAAGATGCACAAGCTTCTTGCCATTGCGGCCGAACGGAAGGAGATATTTGCTCAAAACTTGCTGTGCTGGTGCAGACAGTGGCACCCGACATGCCTGCGTTGTCGTTTTCACTCGGGCACTCTTTGGGCGGGCGCAGCACACAGAAACACCTAGATTGCAGATAAGCGTCTTTTCCCATTGACCGCGACGAACAGAGAAGATGCACAAGCTTCTTGCCATTGCGGCCGAACGGAAGGAGATATTTGCTCAAAACTTGCTGTGATGGTGCAGACAGTGGCACCCGACATGACTGCGTTGTCGTTTTCAGTCGGGCACTCTTTGGGCGGGCGCAGCACGCAGAAACACCTAGATTGCAGATAAGCGTCTTTTCCCATTGACCGCGACGAACAGAGAGGATGCACAAGCTTCTTGCCATTGAGGCCGAACGGAAGGAGATATTTGCTCAAAACTTGCTGTGATGGTGCAGACAGTGGCACCCGACATGCCTGCGTTGTCGTTTTAACCCGGTCACTCTTTGGGCGGGCGCAGCACGCAGAAACACCTAGATTGCAGATAAGCGCCTTTTCCCATTGACCGCGACGAACAGAGAAGATGCACAAGCTTCTTGCCATTGCGGTCGAACGGAAGGAGATATTTGCTCAAAACTTGCTATGCTAGTGCAGACAGTGGCACCCGACATGCCTGCGTTGTCGTTTTCACCCGGGCACTCTTTGGGCAGGCGCAGCACGCAGAAACACCTAGATTGCAGATAAGCGCCTTTTCCCATTGACCGCGACGAACAGAGAAGATGCACAAGCTTCTTGCCATTGCGGCTGAACGGAAGGAGATATTTGCTCAAAACTAGCTGTGCTGGTGCAGACAGTGGCACTCGACATGCCTGCGTTGTCGTTTTCACCCGGGCACTCTTTGGGCGGGCGCAGCACGCAGAAACACCTAGATTGCAGATAAGCGCCTTTTCCCATTGACCGCGACGAACAGAGAAGATGCACAAGCTTCTTGCCATTGCGGCCGAACGGGAGGAGATATTTGCTCAAAACTTGCTGTGCTGGTGCAGACAGTGGCACCCGACATGCCTGCGTTGTCGTTTTCACCCGGGCACTCTTTAGGCGGGCGCAGCACGCAGAAACACCTAGATTGCAGATAAGCGCCGTTTCCCATTGACCGCGACTAACAGTGAAGATGCACAAGCTTCTTGCCATTGCGGCCGAACGGAAGGAGATATTTGCTCAAAACTTGCTGTGCTGGTGCAGACAGTGGCACCCGACATGCATGCGTTGTCGGTTTCACCCGGGCACTCTGTGGGCGGGCGCAGCACGCAGAAACACCTAGATTGCAGATAAGCGCCTTTTCCCATTGACCGCGACGAACAGAGAAGATGCACAAGTTTCTTGCCATTGCGGCCGAACGGAAGGAGATATTTGCTCAAAACTTGCTGTGCTGGTGCAGACAGTGGCACCCGACATGCCTGCGTTGTCGTTTTCACCCGGGCACTCTTTGGGCGGGCGCAGCACGCAGAAACACCTAGATTGCAGATAAGCGCCTTTTCCCATTGACCGCGACGAACAGAGAAGATGCACAAGCTTCTTGCCATTGCGGCCGAACGGAAGGAGATATTTGCTCAAAACTTGCTGTGCTGGTGCAGACAGTGGCACCCGACATGCCTGCGTTGTCGTTTTCACTCGGGCACTCTTTGGGCGGGCGCAGCACACAGAAACACCTAGATTGCAGATAAGCGTCTTTTCCCATTGACCACGACGAACAGAGAAGATGCACAAGCTTCTTGCCATTGCGGCCGAACGGAAGGAGATATTTGCTCAAAACTTGCTGTGATGGTGCAGACAGTGGCACCCGACATGACTGCGTTGTCGTTTTCACTCGGGCACTCTTTGGGCGGGCGCAGCACGCAGAAACACCTAGATTGCAGATAAGCGTCTTTTCCCATTGACCGCGACGAACAGAGAGGATGCACAAGCTTCTTGCCATTGAGGCCGAACGGAAGGAGATATTTGCTCAAAACTTGCTGTGATGGTGCAGACAGTGGCACCCGACATGCTTGCGTTGTCGTTTTAACCCGGTCACTCTTTGGGCGGGCGCAGCACGCAGAAACACCTAGATTGCAGATAAGCGCCTTTTCCCATTGACCGCGACGAACAGAGAAGATGCACAAGCTTCTTGCCATTGCGGTCGAACGGAAGGAGATATTTGCTCAAAACTTGCTATGCTAGTGCAGACAGTGGCACCCGACATGCCTGCGTTGTCGTTTTCACCCGGGCACTCTTTGGGCAGGCGCAGCACGCAGAAACACCTAGATTGCAGATAAGCGCCTTTTCCCATTGACCGCGACGAACAGAGAAGATGCACAAGCTTCTTGCCATTGCGGCTGAACGGAAGGAGATATTTGCTCAAAACTTGCTGTGCTGGTGCAGACAGTGGCACTCGACATGCCTGCGTTGTCGTTTTCACCCGGGCACTCTTTAGGCGGGCGCAGCACGCAGAAACACCTAGATTGCAAATAAGCGCCTTTTCCCATTGACCGCGACTATCAGTGAAGATGCACAAGCTTCTTGCCATTGCGGCCGAACGGAAGGAGATATTTGCTCAAAACTTGCTGTGCTGGTGCAGACAGTGGCACCCGACATGCATGCGTTGTCGTTTTCACCCGGGCACTCTGTGAGCGGGCGCAGCACGCAGAAACACCTAGATTGCAGATAAGCGCCTTTTCCCATTGACCGCGACGAACAGAGAAGATGCACAAGCTTCTTGCCATTGCGGCCGAACGGAAGGAGATATTTGCTCAAAACTTGCTGTGCTGGTGCAGACAGTGGCACCCGACATGCCTGCGTTGTCGTTTTCACCCGGGCACTCTTTGGGCGGGCGCAGCACGCAGAAACACCTAGATTGCAGATAAGCGCCTTTTCCCATTGACCGCGACGAACAGAGAAGATGCACAAGCTTCTTGCCATTGCGGCCGAACGGAAGGAGATATTTGCTCAAAACTTGCTGTGCTGGTGCAGACAGTGGCACCCGACATGACTGCGTTGTCGTTTTCACCCAGGCACTATTTGGGCGGGCGCAGCTCCCAGAAACACCTAGATTGCAGATAAGCGCCTTTTCCCATTGACCACGACGAACAGAGAAGATGTACAAGCTTCTTGCCATTGCGGCCGAACGGAGGGAGATATTTGCTTAAAAATTGCTGTGCTGGTGCAGACAGTGGCACCCGACATGACTGCGTTGTCGTTTTAACCCGGTCACTCTTTGGGCGGGCGCAGCACGCAGAAACACCTAGATTGAAGATAAGCGCCTTTTCCCATTGACCGCGACGAACAGAGAAGATGCACAAGCTTCTTGCCATTGCGGCCGAACGGAAGGAGATATTTGCTCAAAACTTGCTGTGCTGGTGCAGACAGTGGCACCCGACATGCCTGCATTGTCGTTTTCACCCGGGCACTCTTTGGGCAGGCGCAGCACGCAGAAACACCTAGATTGCAGATAAGCTCCTTTTCCCATTGACCGCGACGAACAGAGAAGATGCACAAGCTTCATGCCATTGCGGCCGAACGGAAGGAGGTATTTGCTCAAAACTTGCTGTGCTGGTGCAGACAGTGGCAACCGACATGCCTGCGTTGTCGTTTTAACCCGGTCACTCTTTGGGCGGGCGCAGCACGCAGAAACACCTAGATTGAAGATAAGCGCCTTTTCCCATTGACCGCGACGAACAGAGAAGATGCACAAGCTTCTTGCCATTGCGGCCGAACGGAAGGAGATATTTGCTCAAAACTTGCTGTGCTGGTGCAGACAGTGGCACCCGACATGCCTGCGTTGTCGTTTTAACCCGGTCACTCTTTGGGCGGGCGCAGCACGCAGAAACACCTAGATTGCAGATAAGCGCCTTTTCCCATTGACCGCGACGAACAGAGAAGATGCACAAGCTTCTTGCCATTGCGGCCGAACGGAAGAAGATATTTGCTCAAAACTTGCTGTGCTGGTGCAGACAGTGGTACCCGACATGCCTGCGTTATCGTTTTAACCCAGGCACTCTTTGGGCGGGCGCAGCACGCAGAAACACCTAGATTGCAGATAAGCGCCTTTTCCCATTGACCGCGACGAACAGAGAAGATGCACAAGCTTCTTGCCATTGCGGCCGAACGGAAGGAGATATTTGCTCAAAACTTGCTGTGCTGGTGCAGACATTGGCACCCGACATGCCTGCGTTGTCGTTTTCACCCGGGCACTCTTTGGGCGGGCGCAGCACGCAGAAACACCTAGATTGCAGATAAGCGCCTTTTCCCATTGACCGCGACGAAAAGAGAAGATGCACAAGCTTCTTGCCATTGCGGCCGAACGGAAGGAGATATTTGCTCAAAACTTGCTGTGCTGGTGCAGACAGTGGCACCCGACATGCCTGCATTGTCGTTTTCACCCGGGCACTCTTTGGGCGGGCGCAGCACGCAGAAACACCTAGATTGCAGATAAGCTCCTTTTCCCATTGACCGCGACGAACAGAGAAGATGCACAAGCTTCATGCCATTGCGGCCGAACGGAAGGAGGTATTTGCTCAAAACTTGCTGTGCTGGTGCAGACAGTGGCAACCGACATGCCTGCTTTGTCGTTTTAACCCGGTCACTCTTTGGGCGGGCGCAGCACGCAGAAACACCTAGATTGCAGATAAGAGCCTTTTCCCATTGACCGCGACGAACAGAGAAGATGCACAAGCTTCTTGCCATTGCGGCCGAACGGAAGGAGATATTTGCTCAAAACTTGCTGTGCTGGTGCAGACAGTGGCACCCGACATGCCTGCGTTGTCGTTTTCACCCAGGCACTCTTTGGGCGGGCGCAGCACGCAGAAACACCTAGATTGCAGATAAGCGCCTTTTCCCATTGACCGCGACGAACAGAGAAGATGCACAAGCTTCTTGCCATTGCGGCCGAACGGAAGGAGATATTTGCTCAAAACTTGCTGTGCTGGTGCAGACATTGGCACCCGACATGCCTGCGTTGTCGTTTTCACCCGGGCACTCTTTGGGCGGGCGCAGCACGCAGAAACACCTAGATTGCAGATAAGCGCCTTTTCCCATTGACCGCGACGAACAGAGAAGATGCACAAGCTTCTTGCCATTGCGGCCGAACGGAAGGAGATATTTGCTCAAAACTTGCTGTGCTGGTGCAGACAGTGGCACCCGACATGCCTGCGTTGTCGTTTTCACCCGGGCACTCTTTGGGCGGGCGCAGCACGCAGAAACACCTAGATTGCAGATAAGCGCCTTTTCCCATTGACCGCGACGAACAGAGAAGATGCACAAGCTTCTTGCCATTGCGGTCGAACGGAAGGAGATATTTGCTCAAAACTTGCTGTGCTAGTGCAGACAGTGGCACCCGACATGCCTGCGTTGTCGTTTTCACCCGGGCACTCTTTGGGCAGGCGCAGCACGCAGAAACACCTAGATTGCAGATAAGCGCCTTTTCCCATTGACAGCGACGAACAGAGAAGATGCACAAGCTTCTTGCCATTGCGGCTGAACGGAAGGAGATATTTGCTCAAAACTAGCTGTGCTGGTGCAGACAGTGGCACTCGACATGCCTGCGTTGTCGTTTTCACCCGGGCACTCTTTGGGCGGGCGCAGCACGCAGAAACACCTAGATTGCAGATAAGCGCCTTTTCCCATTGACCGCGACGAACAGAGAAGATGCACAAGCTTCTTGCCATTGCGGCCGAACGGGAGGAGATATTTGCTCAAAACTTGCTGTGCTGGTGCAGACAGTGGCACCCGACATGCCTGCGTTGTCGTTTTCACCCGGGCACTCTTTGGGCGGGCGCAGCACGCAGAAACACCTAGATTGCAGATAAGCGCCTTTTCCCATTGACCGCGACGAACAGAGAAGATGCACAAGCTTCTTGCCATTGCGGCCGAACGGAAGGAGATATTTGCTCAAAACTTGCTGTGCTGGTGCAGACAGTGGCACCCGACATGCCTGCGTTGTCGTTTTCACTCGGGCAATCTTTGGGCGGGCGCAGCACACAGAAACACCTAGATTGCAGATAAGCGTCTTTTCCCATTGACCGCGACGAACAGAGAAGATGCACAAGCTTCTTGCCATTGCGGCCGAACGGAAGGAGATATTTGCTCAAAACTTGCTGTGATGGTGCAGACAGTGGCACCCGACATGACTGCGTTGTCGTTTTCACTCGGGCACTCTTTGGGCGGGCGCAGCACGCAGAAACACCTAGATTGCAGATAAGCGTCTTTTCCCATTGACCGCGACGAACAGAGAGGATGCACAAGCTTCTTGCCATTGAGGCCGAACGGAAGGAGATATTTGCTCAAAACTTGCTGTGATGGTGCAGACAGTGGCACCCGACATGCCTGCGTTGTCGTTTTAACCCGGTCACTCTTTGGGCGGGCGCAGCACGCAGAAACACCTAGATTGCAGATAAGCGCCTTTTCCCATTGACCGCGACGAACAGAGAAGATGCACAAGCTTCTTGCCATTGCGGTCGAACGGAAGGAGATATTTGCTCAAAACTTGCTATGCTAGTGCAGACAGTGGCACCCGACATGCCTGCGTTGTCGTTTTCACCCGGGCACTCTTTGGGCAGGCGCAGCACGCAGAAACACCTAGATTGCAGATAAGCGCCTTTTCCCATTGACCGCGACGAACAGAGAAGATGCACAAGCTTCTTGCCATTGCGGCTGAACGGAAGGAGATATTTGCTCAAAACTAGCTGTGCTGGTGCAGACAGTGGCACTCGACATGCCTGCGTTGTCGTTTTCACCCGGGCACTCTTTGGGCGGGCGCAGCACGCAGAAACACCTAGATTGCAGATAAGCGCCTTTTCCCATTGACCGCGACGAACAGAGAAGATGCACAAGCTTCTTGCCATTGCGGCCGAACGGGAGGAGATATTTGCTCAAAACTTGCTGTGCTGGTGCAGACAGTGGCACCCGACATGCCTGCGTTGTCGTTTTCACCCGGGCACTCTTTAGGCGGGCGCAGCACGCAGAAACACCTAGATTGCAGATAAGCGCCGTTTCCCATTGACCGCGACTAACAGTGAAGATGCACAAGCTTCTTGCCATTGCGGCCGAACGGAAGGAGATATTTGCTCAAAACTTGCTGTGCTGGTGCAGACAGTGGCACCCGACATGCATGCGTTGTCGGTTTCACCCGGGCACTCTGTGGGCGGGCGCAGCACGCAGAAACACCTAGATTGCAGATAAGCGCCTTTTCCCATTGACCGCGACGAACAGAGAAGATGCACAAGTTTCTTGCCATTGCGGCCGAACGGAAGGAGATATTTGCTCAAAACTTGCTGTGCTGGTGCAGACAGTGGCACCCGACATGCCTGCGTTGTCGTTTTCACCCGGGCACTCTTTGGGCGGGCGCAGCACGCAGAAACACCTAGATTGCAGATAAGCGCCTTTTCCCATTGACCGCGACGAACAGAGAAGATGCACAAGCTTCTTGCCATTGCGGCCGAACGGAAGGAGATATTTGCTCAAAACTTGCTGTGCTGGTGCAGACAGTGGCACCCGACATGCCTGCGTTGTCGTTTTCACTCGGGCACTCTTTGGGCGGGCGCAGCACACAGAAACACCTAGATTGCAGATAAGCGTCTTTTCCCATTGACCGCGACGAACAGAGAAGATGCACAAGCTTCTTGCCATTGCGGCCGAACGGAAGGAGATATTTGCTCAAAACTTGCTGTGATGGTGCAGACAGTGGCACCCGACATGACTGCGTTGTCGTTTTCACTCGGGCACTCTTTGGGCGGGCGCAGCACGCAGAAACACCTAGATTGCAGATAAGCGTCTTTTCCCATTGACCGCGACGAACAGAGAGGATGCACAAGCTTCTTGCCATTGAGGCCGAACGGAAGGAGATATTTGCTCAAAACTTGCTGTGATGGTGCAGACAGTGGCACCCGACATGCCTGCGTTGTCGTTTTAACCCGGTCACTCTTTGGGCGGGCGCAGCACGCAGAAACACCTAGATTGCAGATAAGCGCCTTTTCCCATTGACCGCGACGAACAGAGAAGATGCACAAGCTTCTTGCCATTGCGGTCGAACGGAAGGAGATATTTGCTCAAAACTTGCTATGCTAGTGCAGACAGTGGCACCCGACATGCCTGCGTTGTCGTTTTCACCCGGGCACTCTTTGGGCAGGCGCAGCACGCAGAAACACCTAGATTGCAGATAAGCGCCTTTTCCCATTGACCGCGACGAACAGAGAAGATGCACAAGCTTCTTGCCATTGCGGCTGAACGGAAGGAGATATTTGCTCAAAACTTGCTGTGCTGGTGCAGACAGTGGCACTCGACATGCCTGCGTTGTCGTTTTCACCCGGGCACTCTTTAGGCGGGCGCAGCACGCAGAAACACCTAGATTGCAAATAAGCGCATTTTCCCATTGACCGCGACTATCAGTGAAGATGCACAAGCTTCTTGCCATTGCGGCCGAACGGAAGGAGATATTTGCTCAAAACTTGCTGTGCTGGTGCAGACAGTGGCACCCGACATGCATGCGTTGTCGTTTTCACCCGGGCACTCTGTGAGCGGGCGCAGCACGCAGAAACACCTAGATTGCAGATAAGCGCCTTTTCCCATTGACCGCGACGAACAGAGAAGATGCACAAGCTTCTTGCCATTGCGGCCGAACGGAAGGAGATATTTGCTCAAAACTTGCTGTGCTGGTGCAGACAGTGGCACCCGACATGCCTGCGTTGTCGTTTTCACCCGGGCACTCTTTGGGCGGGCGCAGCACGCAGAAACACCTAGATTGCAGATAAGCGCCTTTTCCCATTGACCGCGACGAACAGAGAAGATGCACAAGCTTCTTGCCATTGCGGCCGAACGGAAGGAGATATTTGCTCAAAACTTGCTGTGCTGGTGCAGACAGTGGCACCCGACATGACTGCGTTGTCGTTTTCACCCAGGCACTATTTGGGCGGGCGCAGCTCCCAGAAACACCTAGATTGCAGATAAGCGCCTTTTCCCATTGACCACGACGAACAGAGAAGATGCACAAGCTTCTTGCCATTGCGGCCGAACGGAGGGAGATATTTGCTTAAAAATTGCTGTGCTGGTGCAGACAGTGGCACCCGACATGACTGCGTTGTCGTTTTAACCCGGTCACTCTTTGGGCGGGCGCAGCACGCAGAAACACCTAGATTGAAGATAAGCGCCTTTTCCCATTGACCGCGACGAACAGAGAAGATGCACAAGCTTCTTGCCATTGCGGCCGAACGGAAGGAGATATTTGCTCAAAACTTGCTGTGCTGGTGCAGACAGTGGCACCCGACATGCCTGCATTGTCGTTTTCACCCGGGCACTCTTTGGGCAGGCGCAGCACGCAGAAACACCTAGATTGCAGATAAGCTCCTTTTCCCATTGACCGCGACGAACAGAGAAGATGCACAAGCTTCATGCCATTGCGGCCGAACGGAAGGAGGTATTTGCTCAAAACTTGCTGTGCTGGTGCAGACAGTGGCAACCGACATGCCTGCGTTGTCGTTTTAACCCGGTCACTCTTTGGGCGGGCGCAGCACGCAGAAACACCTAGATTGCAGATAAGCGCCTTTTCCCATTGACCGCGACGAACAGAGAAGATGCACAAGCTTCTTGCCATTGCGGCCGAACGGAAGGAGATATTTGCTCAAAACTTGCTGTGCTGGTGCAGACAGTGGCACCCGACATGCCTGCGTTGTCGTTTTCACCCAGGCACTCTTTGGGCGGGCGCAGCACGCAGAAACACCTAGATTGCAGATAAGCGCCTTTTCCCATTGACCGCGACGAACAGAGAAGATGCACAAGCTTCTTGCCATTGCGGCCGAACGGAAGGAGATATTTGCTCAAAACTTGCTGTGCTGGTGCAGACATTGGCACCCGACATGCCTGCGTTGTCGTTTTCACCCGGGCACTCTTTGGGCGGGCGCAGCACGCAGAAACACCTAGATTGCAGATAAGCGCCTTTTCCCATTGACCGCGACGAACAGAGAAGATGCACAAGCTTCTTGCCATTGCGGCCGAACGGAAGGAGATATTTGCTCAAAACTTGCTGTGCTGGTGCAGACAGTGGCACCCGACATGCCTGCGTTGTCGTTTTCACCCGGGCACTCTTTGGGCGGGCGCAGCACGCAGAAACACCTAGATTGCAGATAAGCGCCTTTTCCCATTGACCGCGACGAACAGAGAAGATGCACAAGCTTCTTGCCATTGCGGCCGAACGGAAGGAGATATTTGCTCAAAACTTGCTGTGCTGGTGCAGACAGTGGCACCCGACATGCCTGCGTTGTCGTTTTCACCCAGGCACTCTTTGGGCGGGCGCAGCTCGCAGAAACACCTAGATTGCAGATAAGCGCCTTTTCCCATTGACCACGACGAACAGAGAAGATGCACAAGCTTCTTGCCATTGCGGCCGAACGGAGGGAGATATTTGCTCAAAACTTGCTGTGCTGGTGCAGACATTGGCACCCGACATGCCTGCGTTGTCGTTTTAACCCGGTCACTCTTTGGGCGGGCGCAGCACGCAGAAACACCTAGATTGCAGATAAGCGCCTTTTCCCATTGACCGCGACGAACAGAGAAGATGCACAAGCTTCATGCCATTGCGGCCGAACGGAAGGAGATATTTGCTCAAAACTTGCTGTGCTGGTGCAGACAGTGGCACCCGACATGCCTGCGTTGTCGTTTTCACCCGGGCACTCTTTGGGCGGGCGCAGCACGCAGAAACACCTAGATTGCAGATAAGCGCCTTTTCCCATTGACCGCGACGAACAGAGAAGATGCACAAGCTTCTTGCCATTGCGGCCGAACGGAAGGAGATATTTGCTCAAAACTTGCTGTGCTGGTGCAGACAGTGGCACCCGACATGCCTGCGTTGTCGTTTTCACCCAGGCACTCTTTGGGCGGGCGCAGCTCGCAGAAACACCTAGATTGCAGATAAGCGCCTTTTCCCATTGACCACGACGAACAGAGAAGATGCACAAGCTTCTTGCCATTGCGGCCGAACGGAGGGAGATATTTGCTCAAAACTTGCTGTGCTGGTGCAGACATTGGCACCCGACATGCCTGCGTTGTCGTTTTAACCCGGTCACTCTTTGGGCGGGCGCAGCACGCAGAAACACCTAGATTGCAGATAAGCGCCTTTTCCCATTGACCGCGACGAACAGAGAAGATGCACAAGCTTCTTGCCATTGCGGCCGAACGGAAGGAGATATTTGCTCAAAACTTGCTGTGCTGGTGCAGACAGTGGCACCCGACATGCCTGCGTTGTCGTTTTCACCCAGGCACTCTTTGGGCGGGCGCAGCACGCAGAAACACCTAGATTGCAGATAAGCGCCTTTTCCCATTGACCGCGACGAACAGAGAAGATGCACAAGCTTCTTGCCATTGCGGTCGAACGGAAGGAGATATTTGCTCAAAACTTGCTGTGCTAGTGCAGACAGTGGCACCCGACATGCCTGCGTTGTCGTTTTCACCCGGGCACTCTTTGGGCAGGCGCAGCACGCAGAAACACCTAGATTGCAGATAAGCGCCTTTTCCCATTGACCGCGACGAACAGAGAAGATGCACAAGCTTCTTGCCATTGCGGCTGAACGGAAGGAGATATTTGCTCAAAACTAGCTGTGCTGGTGCAGACAGTGGCACTCGACATGCCTGCGTTGTCGTTTTCACCCGGGCACTCTTTGGGCGGGCGCAGCACGCAGAAACACCTAGATTGCAGATAAGCGCCTTTTCCCATTGACCGCGACGAACAGAGAAGATGCACAAGCTTCTTGCCATTGCGGCCGAACGGAAGGAGATATTTGCTCAAAACTTGCTGTGCTGGTGCAGACAGTGGCACCCGACATGCCTGCGTTGTCATTTTCACCCGGGCACTCTTTGGGCGGGCGCAGCACGCAGAAACACCTAGATTGCAGATAAGCGCCTTTTCCCATTGACCGCGACGAACAGAGAAGATGCACAAGCTTCTTGCCATTGCGGCCGAACGGAAGGAGATATTTGCTCAAAACTTGCTGTGCTGGTGCAGACAGTGGCACCCGACATGCCTGCGTTGTCGTTTTCACCCGGGCACTCTTTAGGCGGGCGCAGCACGCAGAAACACCTAGATTGCAGATAAGCGCCTTTTCCCATTGACCGCGACGAACAGAGAAGATGCACAAGCTTCTTGCCATTGCGGCCGAACGGAAGGAGATATTTGCTCAAAACTTGCTGTGCTGGTGCAGACAGTGGCACCCGACATGCCTGCGTTGTCGTTTTCACCCGGGCACTCTTTGGGCGGGCGCAGCACGCAGAAACACCTAGATTGCAGATAAGCGCCTTTTCCCATTGACCGCGACGAACAGAGAAGATGCACAAGCTTCTTGCCATTGCAGCCGAACGGAAGGAGATATTTGCTCAAAACTTGCTGTGCTGGTGCAGACAGTGGCACCCGACATGCCTGCGTTGTCGTTTTCACCCAGGCACTCTTTGGGCGGGCGCAGCTCGCAGAAACACCTAGATTGCAGATAAGCGCCTTTTCCCATTGACCACGACGAACAGAGAAGATGCACAAGCTTCTTGCCATTGCGGCCGAACGGAGGGAGATATTTGCTTAAAAATTGCTGTGCTGGTGCAGACAGTGGCACCCGACATGCCTGCGTTGTCGTTTTAACCCGGTCACTCTTTGGGCGGGCGCAGCACGCAGAAACACCTAGATTGAAGATAAGCGCCTTTTCCCATTGACCGCGACGAACAGAGAAGATGCACAAGCTTCTTGCCATTGCGGCCGAACGGAAGGAGATATTTGCTCAAAACTTGCTGTGCTGGTGCAGACAGTGGCACCCGACATGCCTGCGTTGTCGTTTTAACCCGGTCACTCTTTGGGCGGGCGCAGCACGCAGAAACACCTAGATTGCAGATAAGCGCCTTTTCCCATTGACCGCGACGAACAGAGAAGATGCACAAGCTTCTTGCCATTGCGGCCGAACGGAAGAAGATATTTGCTCAAAACTTGCTGTGCTGGTGCAGACAGTGGTACCCGACATGCCTGCGTTGTCGTTTTAACCCAGGCACTCTTTGGGCGGGCGCAGCACGCAGAAACACCTAGATTGCAGATAAGCGCCTTTTCCCATTGACCGCGACGAACAGAGAAGATGCACAAGCTTCTTGCCATTGCGGCCGAACGGAAGGAGATATTTGCTCAAAACTTGCTGTGCTGGTGCAGACATTGGCACCCGACATGCCTGCGTTGTCGTTTTCACCCGGGCACTCTTTGGGCGGGCGCAGCACGCAGAAACACCTAGATTGCAGATAAGCGCCTTTTCCCATTGACCGCGACGAACAGAGAAGATGCACAAGCTTCTTGCCATTGCGGCCGAACGGAAGGAGATATTTGCTCAAAACTTGCTGTGCTGGTGCAGACAGTGGCACCCGACATGCCTGCATTGTCGTTTTCACCCGGGCACTCTTTGGGCGGGCGCAGCACGCAGAAACACCTAGATTGCAGATAAGCTCCTTTTCCCATTGACCGCGACGAACAGAGAAGATGCACAAGCTTCATGCCATTGCGGCCGAACGGAAGGAGGTATTTGCTCAAAACTTGCTGTGCTGGTGCAGACAGTGGCAACCGACATGCCTGCTTTGTCGTTTTAACCCGGTCACTCTTTGGGCGGGCGCAGCACGCAGAAACACCTAGATTGCAGATAAGCGCCTTTTCCCATTGACCGCGACGAACAGAGAAGATGCACAAGCTTCTTGCCATTGCGGCCGAACGGAAGGAGATATTTGCTCAAAACTTGCTGTGCTGGTGCAGACAGTGGCACCCGACATGCCTGCGTTGTCGTTTTCACCCAGGCACTCTTTGGGCGGGCGCAGCACGCAGAAACACCTAGATTGCAGATAAGCGCCTTTTCCCATTGACCGCGACGAACAGAGAAGATGCACAAGCTTCTTGCCATTGCGGCCGAACGGAAGGAGATATTTGCTCAAAACTTGCTGTGCTGGTGCAGACAGTGGCACCCGACATGCCTGCGTTGTCGTTTTCACCCGGGCACTCTTTGGGCGGGCGCAGCACGCAGAAACACCTAGATTGCAGATAAGCGCCTTTTCCCATTGACCGCGACGAACAGAGAAGATGCACAAGCTTCTTGCCATTGCGGCCGAACGGAAGGAGATATTTGCTCAAAACTTGCTGTGCTGGTGCAGACAGTGGCACCCGACATGCCTGCGTTGTCGTTTTCACCCAGGCACTCTTTGGGCGGGCGCAGCTCGCAGAAACACCTAGATTGCAGATAAGCGCCTTTTCCCATTGACCGCGACGAACAGAGAAGATGCACAAGCTTCTTGCCATTGCGGCCGAACGGAAGGAGATATTTGCTCAAAACTTGCTGTGCTGGTGCAGACAGTGGCACCCGACATGCCTGCGTTGTCGTTTTCACCCGGGCACTCTTTTGGCGGGCGCAGCACGCAGAAACACCTAGATTGCAGATAAGCGCCTTTTCCCATTGACCGCGACGAACAGAGAAGATGCACAAGCTTCTTGCCATTGCGGCCGAACGGAAAGAGATATTTGCTCAAAACTTGCTGTGCTGGTGCAGACATTGGCACCCGACATGCCTGCGTTGTCGTTTTCACCCGGGCACTCTTTGGGCGGGCGCAGCACGCAGAAACGCCTAGATTGCAGATAAGCGCCTTTTACCATTGACCGCGACGAACAGAGAAGATGCACAAGCTTCTTGCCATTGCGGCCGAACGGAAGGAGATATTTGCTCAAAACTTGCTGTGATGGTGCAGACAGTGGCACCCAACATGCCTGCGTTGTCGTTTTCACCCGGGCACTCTTTGGGCAGGCGCAGCATGCAGAAACACCTAGATTGCAGATAAGCGCCATTTCCCATTGACCGCGACGAACAGAGAAGATGCACAAGCTTCTTGCCATTGCGGCCGAACGGAAGGAGATATTTGCTCAAAACTTGCTGTGCTGGTGCAGACAGTGGCACCCGACATGCCTGCGTTGTCGTTTTCACCCAGGCACTCTTTGGGCGGGCGCAGCACGCAGAAACACCTAGATTGCAGATAAGCGCCTTTTCCCATTGACCGCGACGAACAGAGAAGATGCACAAGCTTCTTGCTATTGCGGCCGAACGGAAGGAGATATTTGCTCAAAACTTGCTGTGCTGGTGCAGACATTGGCACCCGACATGCCTGCGTTGTCGTTTTCACCCGGGCACTCTTTGGGCGGGCGCAGCACGCAGAAACACCTAGATTGCAGATAAGCGCCTTTTCCCATTGACCGCGACGAACAGAGAAGATGCACAAGCTTCTTGCCATTGCGGCCGAACGGAAGGAGATATTTGCTCAAAACTTGCTGTGCTGGTGCAGACAGTGGCACCCGACATGCCTGCGTTGTCGTTTTCACCCGGGCACTCTTTGGGCGGGCGCAGCACGCAGAAACACCTAGATTGCAGATAAGCGCCTTTTCCCATTGACCGCGACGAACAGAGAAGATGCACAAGCTTCTTGCCATTGCGGCCGAACGGAAGGAGATATTTGCTCAAAACTTGCTGTGCTGGTGCAGACAGTGGCACCCGACATGCCTGCGTTGTCGTTTTCACCCAGGCACTCTTTGGGCGGGCGCAGCTCGCAGAAACACCTAGATTGCAGATAAGCGCCTTTTCCCATTGACCGCGACGAACAGAGAAGATGCACAAGCTTCTTGCCATTGCGGCCGAACGGAAGGAGATATTTGCTCAAAACTTGCTGTGCTGGTGCAGACAGTGGCACCCGACATGCCTGCGTTGTCGTTTTCACCCGGGCACTCTTTGGGCGGGCGCAGCACGCAGAAACACCTAGATTGCAGATAAGCGCCTTTTCCCATTGACCGCGACGAACAGAGAAGATGCACAAGCTTCTTGCCATTGCGGCCGAACGGAAAGAGATATTTGCTCAAAACTTGCTGTGCTGGTGCAGACATTGGCACCCGACATGCCTGCGTTGTCGTTTTCACCCGGGCACTCTTTGGGCGGGCGCAGCATGCAGAAACGCCTAGATTGCAGATAAGCGCCTTTTACCATTGACCGCGACGAACAGAGAAGATGCACAAGCTTCTTACCATTGCGGCCGAACGGAAGGAGATATTTGCTCAAAACTTGCTGTGATGGTGCAGACAGTGGCACCCAACATGCCTGCGTTGTCGTTTTCACCCGGGCACTCTTTGGGCAGGCGCAGCATGCAGAAACACCTAGATTGCAGATAAGCGCCTTTTCCCATTGACCGCGACGAACAGAGAAGATGCACAAGCTTCTTGCCATTGCGGCCGAACGGAAGGAGATATTTGCTCAAAACTTGCTGTGATGGTGCAGACAGTGGCACCCGACATGACTGCGTTGTCGTTTTCACTCGGGCACTCTTTGGGCGTGCGCAGCACACAGAAACACCTAGATTGCAGATAAGCGCCTTTTCCCATTGACCGCGACGAACAGAGAAGATGCACAAGCTTCTTGCCATTGCGGCCGAACGGAAGCAGACAGTGGCACCCGACATGCTTGCGTTGTCGTTTTCACCCGGGCACTCTTTGGGCGGGCGCAGCACGCAGAAACACCTAGATTGCAGATAAGCGCCTTTTCCCATTGACCGCGACGAACAGAGAAGATGCACAAGCTTCTTGCCATTGCGGCCGAACGGAAGGAGATATTTGCTCAAAACTTGCTGTGCTGGTGCAGACAGTGGCACCCGACATGCCTGCGTTGTCGTTTTCACCCGGGCACTCTTTTGGCGGGCGCAGCACGCAGAAACACCTAGATTGCAGATAAGCGCCTTTTCCCATTGACCGCGACAAACAGAGAAGATGCACAAGCTTCTTGCCATTGCGGCCGAACGGAAGGAGATATTTGCTCAAAACTTGCTGTGCTGGTGCAGACAGTGGCACCCGACATGCCTGCGTTGTCGTTTTCACCCGGGCACTCTTTGGGCGGGCGCAGCACGCAGAAACACCTAGATTGCAGATAAGCGCCTTTTCCCATTGACCGCGACGAACAGAGAAGATGCACAAGCTTCTTGCCATTGCGGCCGAATGGAAGGAGATATTTGCTCAAAACTTGCTGTGCTGGTGCAGACAGTGGCACCCGACATGCCTGCATTGTCATTTTCACCCGGGCACTCTTTGGGCGGGCGCAGCACGCAGAAACACCTAGATTGCAGATAAGCGCCTTTTCCCATTGACCGCGACGAACAGAGAGGATGCACAAGCTTCTTGCCATTGAGGCCGAACGGAAGGAGATATTTGCTCAAAACTTGCTGGTGCAGACAGTGGCACCCGACATGCTTGCGTTGTCGTTTTCACCCGGGCACTCTTTGGGCGGGCGCAGCACGCAGAAACACCTAGATTGCAGATAAGCGCCTTTTCGCATTGACCACGACGAACAGAGAAGATGCACAAGCTTCTTGCCATTGCGGCCGAACGGAAGGAGATATTTGCTCAAAACTTGCTGTGCTGGTGCAGACAGTGGCACCCGACATGCCTGCGTTGTCGTTTTCACCCGGGCACTCTTTGGGCGGGCGCAGCACGCAGAAACACCTAGATTGCAGATAAGCGCCTTTTCCCATTGACCGCGACGAACAGAGAAGATGCACAAGCTTCTTGCCATTGCGGCCGAATGGAAGGAGATATTTGCTCAAAACTTGCTGTGCTGGTGCAGACAGTGGCACCCGACATGCCTGCATTGTCGTTTTCACCCGGGCACTCTTTGGGCGGGCGCAGCACGCAGAAACACCTAGATTGCAGATAAGCGTCTCTTCCCATTGACCGCGACGAACAGAGAAGATGCACAAGCTTCTTGCCATTGCGGCCGAACGGAAGGAGATATTTGCTCAAAACTTGCTGTGCTGGTGCAGATAGTGGCACCCGACATGCCTGCGTTGTCGTTTTCACCCGGGCACTCTTTTGGCGGGCGCAGCACGCAGAAACACCTAGATTGCAGATAAGCGCTTTTTCCCATTGACCGCGACAAACAGAGAAGATGCACAAGCTTCTTGCCATTGCGGCCGAACGGAAGGAGATATTTGCTCAAAACTTGCTGTGCTGGTGCAGACAGTGGCACCCGACATGCCTGCGTTGTCGATTTCACCCAGGCACTCTTTGGGCGGGCGCAGCTCGCAGAAACACCTAGATTGCAGATAAGCGCCTTTTCCCATTGACCGCGACGAACAGAGAAGATGCACAAGCTTCTTGCCATTGCGGCCGAACGGAAGGAGATATTTGCTTAAAAATTGCTGTGCTGGTGCAGACAGTGGCACCCGACATGCCTGCGTTGTCGTTTTAATCCGGTCACTCTTTGGGCGGGCGCAGCACGCAGAAACACCTAGATTGCAGATAAGCGCCTTTTCCCATTGACCGCGACGAACAGAGAAGATGCACAAGCTTCTTGCCATTGCGGCCGAACGGAAGGAGATATTTGCTCAAAACTTGCTGTGCTGGTGCAGACAGTGGCACCCGACATGCATGCGTTGTCGTTTTCACCCGGGCACTCTTTGGGCGGGCGCAGCACGCAGAAACACCTAGATTGCAGATAAGCGCCTTTTCCCATTGACCGCGACGAACAGAGAAGATGCACAAGCTTCTTGCCATTGCGGCCGAACGGAAGGAGATATTTGCTCAAAACTTGCTGTGCTGGTGCAGACAGTGGCACCCGACATGCCTGCGTTGTCGTTTTCACCCGGGCACTCTTTGGGCGGGCGCAGCACGCAGAAACACCTAGATTGCAGATAAGCGCCTTTTCCCATTGACCGCGACGAACAGAGAAGATGCACAAGCTTCTTGCCATTGCGGCCGAACGGAAGGAGATATTTGCTCAAAACTTGCTGTGATGGTGCAGACAGTGGCACCCGACATGACTGCGTTGTCGTTTTCACTCGGGCGCTCTTTGGGCGTGCGCAGCACACAGAAACACCTAGATTGCAGATAAGCGCCTTTTCCCATTCACCGCGACGAACAGAGAAGATGCACAAGCTTCTTGCCATTGCGGCCGAACGGAAGCAGACAGTGGCACCCGACATGCTTGCGTTGTCGTTTTCACCCGGGCACTGTTGGGCGGGCGCAGCACGCAGAAACACCTAGATTGCAGATAAGCGCCTTTTCGCATTGACCGCGACGAACAGAGAAGATGCACAAGCTTCTTGCCATTGCGGCCGAACGGAAGGAGATATTTGCTCAAAACTTGCTGTGCTGGTGCAGACAGTGGCACCCGACATGCCTGCGTTGTCGTTTTCACCCGGGCACTCTTTGGGCGGGCGCAGCACGCAGAAACACCTAGATTGCAGATAAGCGCCTTTTCCCATTGACCGCGACGAACAGAGAAGATGCACAAGCTTCTTGCCATTGCGGCCGAACGGAAAGAGATATTTGCTCAAAACTTGCTGTGCTGGTGCAGACATTGGCACCCGACATGCCTGCGTTGTCGTTTTCACCCGGGCACTCTTTGGGCGGGCGCAGCACGCAGAAACGCCTAGATTGCAGATAAGCGCCTTTTACCATTGACCGCGACGAACAGAGAAGATGCACAAGCTTCTTGCCATTGCGGCCGAACGGAAGGAGATATTTGCTCAAAATTAGCTGTGCTGGTGCAGACAGTGGCACCCGACATGCCTGCGTTGTCGTTTTCACCCGGGCACTCTTTGGGCGGGCGCAGCACGCAGAAACACCTAGATTGAAGATAAGCGCCTTTTCCCATTGACCGCGACGAACAGAGAAGATGCACAAGCTTCTTGCCATTGCGGCCGAACGGAAGGCGATATTTGCTTAAAAAATGCTGTGCTGGTGCAGACAGTGGCACCCGACATGCCTGCGTTGTCGTTTTCACCCGGGCACTCTTTGTGCGGGCGCAGCACGCAGAAACACCTAGATTGCAGATAAGCGCCTTTTCCCATTGACCGCGACGAACAGAGAAGATGCACAAGCTTCTTGCCATTGCGGCCGAACGGAAGGAGATATTTGCTCAAAACTTGCTGTGCTGGTGCAGACAGTGGCACCCGACATGCCTGCGTTGTCGATTTCACCCAGGCACTCTTTGGGCGGGCGCAGCTCGCAGAAACACCTAGATTGCAGATAAGCGCCTTTTCCCATTGACCGCGACGAACAGAGAAGATGCACAAGCTTCTTGCCATTGCGGCCGAACGGAAGGAGATATTTGCTTAAAAATTGCTGTGCTGGTGCAGACAGTGGCACCCGACATGACTGCGTTGTCGTTTTAACCCGGTCACTCTTTGGGCGGGCGCAGCACGCAGAAACACCTAGATTGCAGATAAGCGCCTTTTCCCATTGACCGCGACGAACAGAGAAGATGCACAAGCTTCTTGCCATTGCGGCCGAACGGAAGGAGATATTTGCTCAAAACTTGCTGTGCTGGTGCAGACAGTGGCACCCGACATGCATGCGTTGTCGTTTTCACCCGGGCACTCTTTGGGCGGGCGCAGCACGCAGAAACACCTAGATTGCAGATAAGCGCCTTTTCCCATTGACCGCGACGAACAGAGAAGATGCACAAGCTTCTTGCCATTGCGGCCGAACGGAAAGAGATATTTGCTCAAAACTTGCTGTGCTGGTGCAGACATTGGCACCCGACATGCCTACGTTGTCGTTTTCACCCGGGCACTCTTTGGGCGGGCGCAGCACGCAGAAACGCCTAGATTGCAGATAAGCGCCTTTTACCATTGACCGCGACGAACAGAGAAGATGCACAAGCTTCTTGCCATTGCGGCCGAACGGAAGGAGATATTTGCTCAAAATTAGCTGTGCTGGTGCAGACAGTGGCACCCGACATGCCTGCGTTGTCGTTTTCACCCGGGCACTCTTTGGGCGGGCGCAGCACGCAGAAACACCTAGATTGAAGATAAGCGCCTTTTCCCATTGACCGCGACGAACAGAGAAGATGCACAAGCTTCTTGCCATTGCGGCCGAACGGAAGGCGATATTTGCTTAAAAAATGCTGTGCTGGTGCAGACAGTGGCACCCGACATGCCTGCGTTGTCGTTTTCACCCGGGCACTCTTTGGGCGGGCGCAGCACGCAGAAACACCTAGATTGCAGATAAGCGCCTTTTCCCATTGACCGCGACGAACAGAGAAGATGCACAAGCTTCTTGCCATTGCGGCCGAACGGAAGGAGATATTTGCTCAAAACTTGCTGTGCTGGTGCAGACAGTGGCACCCGACATGCCTGCATTGTCGATTTCACCCAGGCACTCTTTGGGCGGGCGCAGCTCGCAGAAACACCTAGATTGCAGATAAGCGCCTTTTCCCATTGACCGCGACGAACAGAGAAGATGCACAAGCTTCTTGCCATTGCGGTCGAACGGAAGGAGATATTTGCTCAAAACTTGCTGTGCTAGTGCAGACAGTGGCACCCGACATGCCTGCGTTGTCGTTTTCACCCGGGCACTCTTTGGGCAGGCGCAGCACGCAGAAACACCTAGATTGCAGATAAGCGCCTTTTCCCATTGACAGCGACGAACAGAGAAGATGCACAAGCTTCTTGCCATTGCGGCTGAACGGAAGGAGATATTTGCTCAAAACTAGCTGTGCTGGTGCAGACAGTGGCACTCGACATGCCTGCGTTGTCGTTTTCACCCGGGCACTCTTTGGGCGGGCGCAGCACGCAGAAACACCTAGATTGCAGATAAGCGCCTTTTCCCATTGACCGCGACGAACAGAGAAGATGCACAAGCTTCTTGCCATTGCGGCCGAACGGGAGGAGATATTTGCTCAAAACTTGCTGTGCTGGTGCAGACAGTGGCACCCGACATGCCTGCGTTGTCGTTTTCACCCGGGCACTCTTTGGGCGGGCGCAGCACGCAGAAACACCTAGATTGCAGATAAGCGCCTTTTCCCATTGACCGCGACGAACAGAGAAGATGCACAAGCTTCTTGCCATTGCGGCCGAACGGAAGGAGATATTTGCTCAAAACTTGCTGTGCTGGTGCAGACAGTGGCACCCGACATGCCTGCGTTGTCGTTTTCACTCGGGCACTCTTTGGGCGGGCGCAGCACACAGAAACACCTAGATTGCAGATAAGCGTCTTTTCCCATTGACCGCGACGAACAGAGAAGATGCACAAGCTTCTTGCCATTGCGGCCGAACGGAAGGAGATATTTGCTCAAAACTTGCTGTGATGGTGCAGACAGTGGCACCCGACATGACTGCGTTGTCGTTTTCACTCGGGCACTCTTTGGGCGGGCGCAGCACGCAGAAACACCTAGATTGCAGATAAGCGTCTTTTCCCATTGACCGCGACGAACAGAGAGGATGCACAAGCTTCTTGCCATTGAGGCCGAACGGAAGGAGATATTTGCTCAAAACTTGCTGTGATGGTGCAGACAGTGGCACCCGACATGCCTGCGTTGTCGTTTTAACCCGGTCACTCTTTGGGCGGGCGCAGCACGCAGAAACACCTAGATTGCAGATAAGCGCCTTTTCCCATTGACCGCGACGAACAGAGAAGATGCACAAGCTTCTTGCCATTGCGGTCGAACGGAAGGAGATATTTGCTCAAAACTTGCTATGCTAGTGCAGACAGTGGCACCCGACATGCCTGCGTTGTCGTTTTCACCCGGGCACTCTTTGGGCAGGCGCAGCACGCAGAAACACCTAGATTGCAGATAAGCGCCTTTTCCCATTGACCGCGACGAACAGAGAAGATGCACAAGCTTCTTGCCATTGCGGCTGAACGGAAGGAGATATTTGCTCAAAACTAGCTGTGCTGGTGCAGACAGTGGCACTCGACATGCCTGCGTTGTCGTTTTCACCCGGGCACTCTTTGGGCGGGCGCAGCACGCAGAAACACCTAGATTGCAGATAAGCGCCTTTTCCCATTGACCGCGACGAACAGAGAAGATGCACAAGCTTCTTGCCATTGCGGCCGAACGGGAGGAGATATTTGCTCAAAACTTGCTGTGCTGGTGCAGACAGTGGCACCCGACATGCCTGCGTTGTCGTTTTCACCCGGGCACTCTTTAGGCGGGCGCAGCACGCAGAAACACCTAGATTGCAGATAAGCGCCGTTTCCCATTGACCGCGACTAACAGTGAAGATGCACAAGCTTCTTGCCATTGCGGCCGAACGGAAGGAGATATTTGCTCAAAACTTGCTGTGCTGGTGCAGACAGTGGCACCCGACATGCCTGCGTTGTCGATTTCACCCAGACACTCTTTGGGCGGGCGCAGCTCGCAGAAACACCTAGATTGCAGATAAGCGCCTTTTCCCATTGACCGCGACGAACAGAGAAGATGCACAAGCTTCTTGCCATTGCGGTCGAACGGAAGGAGATATTTGCTCAAAACTTGCTGTGCTAGTGCAGACAGTGGCACCCGACATGCCTGCGTTGTCGTTTTCACCCGGGCACTCTTTGGGCAGGCGCAGCACGCAGAAACACCTAGATTGCAGATAAGCGCCTTTTCCCATTGACAGCGACGAACAGAGAAGATGCACAAGCTTCTTGCCATTGCGGCTGAACGGAAGGAGATATTTGCTCAAAACTAGCTGTGCTGGTGCAGACAGTGGCACTCGACATGCCTGCGTTGTCGTTTTCACCCGGGCACTCTTTGGGCGGGCGCAGCACGCAGAAACACCTAGATTGCAGATAAGCGCCTTTTCCCATTGACCGCGACGAACAGAGAAGATGCACAAGCTTCTTGCCATTGCGGCCGAACGGGAGGAGATATTTGCTCAAAACTTGCTGTGCTGGTGCAGACAGTGGCACCCGACATGCCTGCGTTGTCGTTTTCACCCGGGCACTCTTTGGGCGGGCGCAGCACGCAGAAACACCTAGATTGCAGATAAGCGCCTTTTCCCATTGACCGCGACGAACAGAGAAGATGCACAAGCTTCTTGCCATTGCGGCCGAACGGAAGGAGATATTTGCTCAAAACTTGCTGTGCTGGTGCAGACAGTGGCACCCGACATGCCTGCGTTGTCGTTTTCACTCGGGCACTCTTTGGGCGGGCGCAGCACACAGAAACACCTAGATTGCAGATAAGCGTCTTTTCCCATTGACCGCGACGAACAGAGAAGATGCACAAGCTTCTTGCCATTGCGGCCGAACGGAAGGAGATATTTGCTCAAAACTTGCTGTGATGGTGCAGACAGTGGCACCCGACATGACTGCGTTGTCGTTTTCACTCGGGCACTCTTTGGGCGGGCGCAGCACGCAGAAACACCTAGATTGCAGATAAGCGTCTTTTCCCATTGACCGCGACGAACAGAGAGGATGCACAAGCTTCTTGCCATTGAGGCCGAACGGAAGGAGATATTTGCTCAAAACTTGCTGTGATGGTGCAGACAGTGGCACCCGACATGCCTGCGTTGTCGTTTTAACCCGGTCTCTCTTTGGGCGGGCGCAGCACGCAGAAACACCTAGATTGCAGATAAGCGCCTTTTCCCATTGACCGCGACGAACAGAGAAGATGCACAAGCTTCTTGCCATTGCGGTCGAACGGAAGGAGATATTTGCTCAAAACTTGCTATGCTAGTGCAGACAGCGGCACCCGACATGCCTGCGTTGTCGTTTTCACCCGGGCACTCTTTGGGCAGGCGCAGCACGCAGAAACACCTAGATTGCAGATAAGCGCCTTTTCCCATTGACCGCGACGAACAGAGAAGATGCACAAGCTTCTTGCCATTGCGGCTGAACGGAAGGAGATATTTGCTCAAAACTAGCTGTGCTGGTGCAGACAGTGGCACTCGACATGCCTGCGTTGTCGTTTTCACCCGGGCACTCTTTGGGCGGGCGCAGCACGCAGAAACACCTAGATTGCAGATAAGCGCCTTTTCCCATTGACCGCGACGAACAGAGAAGATGCACAAGCTTCTTGCCATTGCGGCCGAACGGGAGGAGATATTTGCTCAAAACTTGCTGTGCTGGTGCAGACAGTGGCACCCGACATGCCTGCGTTGTCGTTTTCACCCGGGCACTCTTTAGGCGGGCGCAGCACGCAGAAACACCTAGATTGCAGATAAGCGCCGTTTCCCATTGACCGCGACTAACAGTGAAGATGCACAAGCTTCTTGCCATTGCGGCCGAACGGAAGGAGATATTTGCTCAAAACTTGCTGTGCTGGTGCAGACAGTGGCACCCGACATGCATGCGTTGTCGGTTTCACCCGGGCACTCTGTGGGCGGGCGCAGCACGCAGAAACACCTAGATTGCAGATAAGCGCCTTTTCCCATTGACCGCGACGAACAGAGAAGATGCACAAGTTTCTTGCCATTGCGGCCGAACGGAAGGAGATATTTGCTCAAAACTTGCTGTGCTGGTGCAGACAGTGGCACCCGACATGCCTGCGTTGTCGTTTTCACCCGGGCACTCTTTGGGCGGGCGCAGCACGCAGAAACACCTAGATTGCAGATAAGCGCCTTTTCCCATTGACCGCGACGAACAGAGAAGATGCACAAGCTTCTTGCCATTGCGGCCGAACGGAAGGAGATATTTGCTCAAAACTTGCTGTGCTGGTGCAGACAGTGGCACCCGACATGCCTGCGTTGTCGTTTTCACTCGGGCACTCTTTGGGCGGGCGCAGCACACAGAAACACCTAGATTGCAGATAAGCGTCTTTTCCCATTGACCGCGACGAACAGAGAAGATGCACAAGCTTCTTGCCATTGCGGCCGAACGGAAGGAGATATTTGCTCAAAACTTGCTGTGATGGTGCAGACAGTGGCACCCGACATGACTGCGTTGTCGTTTTCACTCGGGCACTCTTTGGGCGGGCGCAGCTTGCAGAAACACCTAGATTGCAGATAAGCGTCTTTTCCCATTGACCGCGACGAACAGAGAGGATGCACAAGCTTCTTGCCATTGAGGCCGAACGGAAGGAGATATTTGCTCAAAACTTGCTGTGATGGTGCAGACAGTGGCACCCGACATGCCTGCGTTGTCGTTTTAACCCGGTCACTCTTTGGGCGGGCGCAGCACGCAGAAACACCTAGATTGCAGATAAGCGCCTTTTCCCATTGACCGCGACGAACAGAGAAGATGCACAAGCTTCTTGCCATTGCGGTCGAACGGAAGGAGATATTTGCTCAAAACTTGCTATGCTAGTGCAGACAGTGGCACCCGACATGCCTGCGTTGTCGTTTTCACCCGGGCACTCTTTGGGCAGGCGCAGCACGCAGAAACACCTAGATTGCAGATAAGCGCCTTTTCCCATTGACCGCGACGAACAGAGAAGATGCACAAGCTTCTTGCCATTGCGGCTGAACGGAAGGAGATATTTGCTCAAAACTTGCTGTGCTGGTGCAGACAGTGGCACTCGACATGCCTGCGTTGTCGTTTTCACCCGGGCACTCTTTAGGCGGGCGCAGCACGCAGAAACACCTAGATTGCAAATAAGCGCCTTTTCCCATTGACCGCGACTATCAGTGAAGATGCACAAGCTTCTTGCCATTGCGGCCGAACGGAAGGAGATATTTGCTCAAAACTTGCTGTGCTGGTGCAGACAGTGGCACCCGACATGCATGCGTTGTCGTTTTCACCCGGGCACTCTGTGAGCGGGCGCAGCACGCAGAAACACCTAGATTGCAGATAAGCGCCTTTTCCCATTGACCGCGACGAACAGAGAAGATGCACAAGCTTCTTGCCATTGCGGCCGAACGGAAGGAGATATTTGCTCAAAACTTGCTGTGCTGGTGCAGACAGTGGCACCCGACATGCCTGCGTTGTCGTTTTCACCCGGGCACTCTTTGGGCGGGCGCAGCACGCAGAAACACCTAGATTGCAGATAAGCGCCTTTTCCCATTGACCGCGACGAACAGAGAAGATGCACAAGCTTCTTGCCATTGCGGCCGAACGGAAGGAGATATTTGCTCAAAACTTGCTGTGCTGGTGCAGACAGTGGCACCCGACATGACTGCGTTGTCGTTTTCACCCAGGCACTATTTGGGCGGGCGCAGCTCCCAGAAACACCTAGATTGCAGATAAGCGCCTTTTCCCATTGACCACGACGAACAGAGAAGATGTACAAGCTTCTTGCCATTGCGGCCGAACGGAGGGAGATATTTGCTTAAAAATTGCTGTGCTGGTGCAGACAGTGGCACCCGACATGACTGCGTTGTCGTTTTAACCCGGTCACTCTTTGGGCGGGCGCAGCACGCAGAAACACCTAGATTGAAGATAAGCGCCTTTTCCCATTGACCGCGACGAACAGAGAAGATGCACAAGCTTCTTGCCATTGCGGCCGAACGGAAGGAGATATTTGCTCAAAACTTGCTGTGCTGGTGCAGACAGTGGCACCCGACATGCCTGCATTGTCGTTTTCACCCGGGCACTCTTTGGGCAGGCGCAGCACGCAGAAACACCTAGATTGCAGATAAGCTCCTTTTCCCATTGACCGCGACGAACAGAGAAGATGCACAAGCTTCATGCCATTGCGGCCGAACGGAAGGAGGTATTTGCTCAAAACTTGCTGTGCTGGTGCAGACAGTGGCAACCGACATGCCTGCGTTGTCGTTTTAACCCGGTCACTCTTTGGGCGGGCGCAGCACGCAGAAACACCTAGATTGAAGATAAGCGCCTTTTCCCATTGACCGCGACGAACAGAGAAGATGCACAAGCTTCTTGCCATTGCGGCCGAACGGAAGGAGATATTTGCTCAAAACTTGCTGTGCTGGTGCAGACAGTGGCACCCGACATGCCTGCGTTGTCGTTTTAACCCGGTCACTCTTTGGGCGGGCGCAGCACGCAGAAACACCTAGATTGCAGATAAGCGCCTTTTCCCATTGACCGCGACGAACAGAGAAGATGCACAAGCTTCTTGCCATTGCGGCCGAACGGAAGAAGATATTTGCTCAAAACTTGCTGTGCTGGTGCAGACAGTGGTACCCGACATGCCTGCGTTATCGTTTTAACCCAGGCACTCTTTGGGCGGGCGCAGCACGCAGAAACACCTAGATTGCAGATAAGCGCCTTTTCCCATTGACCGCGACGAACAGAGAAGATGCACAAGCTTCTTGCCATTGCGGCCGAACGGAAGGAGATATTTGCTCAAAACTTGCTGTGCTGGTGCAGACATTGGCACCCGACATGCCTGCGTTGTCGTTTTCACCCGGGCACTCTTTGGGCGGGCGCAGCACGCAGAAACACCTAGATTGCAGATAAGCGCCTTTTCCCATTGACCGCGACGAAAAGAGAAGATGCACAAGCTTCTTGCCATTGCGGCCGAACGGAAGGAGATATTTGCTCAAAACTTGCTGTGCTGGTGCAGACAGTGGCACCCGACATGCCTGCATTGTCGTTTTCACCCGGGCACTCTTTGGGCGGGCGCAGCACGCAGAAACACCTAGATTGCAGATAAGCTCCTTTTCCCATTGACCGCGACGAACAGAGAAGATGCACAAGCTTCATGCCATTGCGGCCGAACGGAAGGAGGTATTTGCTCAAAACTTGCTGTGCTGGTGCAGACAGTGGCAACCGACATGCCTGCTTTGTCGTTTTAACCCGGTCACTCTTTGGGCGGGCGCAGCACGCAGAAACACCTAGATTGCAGATAAGAGCCTTTTCCCATTGACCGCGACGAACAGAGAAGATGCACAAGCTTCTTGCCATTGCGGCCGAACGGAAGGAGATATTTGCTCAAAACTTGCTGTGCTGGTGCAGACAGTGGCACCCGACATGCCTGCGTTGTCGTTTTCACCCAGGCACTCTTTGGGCGGGCGCAGCACGCAGAAACACCTAGATTGCAGATAAGCGCCTTTTCCCATTGACCGCGACGAACAGAGAAGATGCACAAGCTTCTTGCCATTGCGGCCGAACGGAAGGAGATATTTGCTCAAAACTTGCTGTGCTGGTGCAGACATTGGCACCCGACATGCCTGCGTTGTCGTTTTCACCCGGGCACTCTTTGGGCGGGCGCAGCACGCAGAAACACCTAGATTGCAGATAAGCGCCTTTTCCCATTGACCGCGACGAACAGAGAAGATGCACAAGCTTCTTGCCATTGCGGCCGAACGGAAGGAGATATTTGCTCAAAACTTGCTGTGCTGGTGCAGACAGTGGCACCCGACATGCCTGCGTTGTCGTTTTCACCCGGGCACTCTTTGGGCGGGCGCAGCACGCAGAAACACCTAGATTGCAGATAAGCGCCTTTTCCCATTGACCGCGACGAACAGAGAAGATGCACAAGCTTCTTGCCATTGCGGTCGAACGGAAGGAGATATTTGCTCAAAACTTGCTGTGCTAGTGCAGACAGTGGCACCCGACATGCCTGCGTTGTCGTTTTCACCCGGGCACTCTTTGGGCAGGCGCAGCACGCAGAAACACCTAGATTGCAGATAAGCGCCTTTTCCCATTGACAGCGACGAACAGAGAAGATGCACAAGCTTCTTGCCATTGCGGCTGAACGGAAGGAGATATTTGCTCAAAACTAGCTGTGCTGGTGCAGACAGTGGCACTCGACATGCCTGCGTTGTCGTTTTCACCCGGGCACTCTTTGGGCGGGCGCAGCACGCAGAAACACCTAGATTGCAGATAAGCGCCTTTTCCCATTGACCGCGACGAACAGAGAAGATGCACAAGCTTCTTGCCATTGCGGCCGAACGGGAGGAGATATTTGCTCAAAACTTGCTGTGCTGGTGCAGACAGTGGCACCCGACATGCCTGCGTTGTCGTTTTCACCCGGGCACTCTTTGGGCGGGCGCAGCACGCAGAAACACCTAGATTGCAGATAAGCGCCTTTTCCCATTGACCGCGACGAACAGAGAAGATGCACAAGCTTCTTGCCATTGCGGCCGAACGGAAGGAGATATTTGCTCAAAACTTGCTGTGCTGGTGCAGACAGTGGCACCCGACATGCCTGCGTTGTCGTTTTCACTCGGGCAATCTTTGGGCGGGCGCAGCACACAGAAACACCTAGATTGCAGATAAGCGTCTTTTCCCATTGACCGCGACGAACAGAGAAGATGCACAAGCTTCTTGCCATTGCGGCCGAACGGAAGGAGATATTTGCTCAAAACTTGCTGTGATGGTGCAGACAGTGGCACCCGACATGACTGCGTTGTCGTTTTCACTCGGGCACTCTTTGGGCGGGCGCAGCACGCAGAAACACCTAGATTGCAGATAAGCGTCTTTTCCCATTGACCGCGACGAACAGAGAGGATGCACAAGCTTCTTGCCATTGAGGCCGAACGGAAGGAGATATTTGCTCAAAACTTGCTGTGATGGTGCAGACAGTGGCACCCGACATGCCTGCGTTGTCGTTTTAACCCGGTCACTCTTTGGGCGGGCGCAGCACGCAGAAACACCTAGATTGCAGATAAGCGCCTTTTCCCATTGACCGCGACGAACAGAGAAGATGCACAAGCTTCTTGCCATTGCGGTCGAACGGAAGGAGATATTTGCTCAAAACTTGCTATGCTAGTGCAGACAGTGGCACCCGACATGCCTGCGTTGTCGTTTTCACCCGGGCACTCTTTGGGCAGGCGCAGCACGCAGAAACACCTAGATTGCAGATAAGCGCCTTTTCCCATTGACCGCGACGAACAGAGAAGATGCACAAGCTTCTTGCCATTGCGGCTGAACGGAAGGAGATATTTGCTCAAAACTAGCTGTGCTGGTGCAGACAGTGGCACTCGACATGCCTGCGTTGTCGTTTTCACCCGGGCACTCTTTGGGCGGGCGCAGCACGCAGAAACACCTAGATTGCAGATAAGCGCCTTTTCCCATTGACCGCGACGAACAGAGAAGATGCACAAGCTTCTTGCCATTGCGGCCGAACGGGAGGAGATATTTGCTCAAAACTTGCTGTGCTGGTGCAGACAGTGGCACCCGACATGCCTGCGTTGTCGTTTTCACCCGGGCACTCTTTAGGCGGGCGCAGCACGCAGAAACACCTAGATTGCAGATAAGCGCCGTTTCCCATTGACCGCGACTAACAGTGAAGATGCACAAGCTTCTTGCCATTGCGGCCGAACGGAAGGAGATATTTGCTCAAAACTTGCTGTGCTGGTGCAGACAGTGGCACCCGACATGCATGCGTTGTCGGTTTCACCCGGGCACTCTGTGGGCGGGCGCAGCACGCAGAAACACCTAGATTGCAGATAAGCGCCTTTTCCCATTGACCGCGACGAACAGAGAAGATGCACAAGTTTCTTGCCATTGCGGCCGAACGGAAGGAGATATTTGCTCAAAACTTGCTGTGCTGGTGCAGACAGTGGCACCCGACATGCCTGCGTTGTCGTTTTCACCCGGGCACTCTTTGGGCGGGCGCAGCACGCAGAAACACCTAGATTGCAGATAAGCGCCTTTTCCCATTGACCGCGACGAACAGAGAAGATGCACAAGCTTCTTGCCATTGCGGCCGAACGGAAGGAGATATTTGCTCAAAACTTGCTGTGCTGGTGCAGACAGTGGCACCCGACATGCCTGCGTTGTCGTTTTCACTCGGGCACTCTTTGGGCGGGCGCAGCACACAGAAACACCTAGATTGCAGATAAGCGTCTTTTCCCATTGACCGCGACGAACAGAGAAGATGCACAAGCTTCTTGCCATTGCGGCCGAACGGAAGGAGATATTTGCTCAAAACTTGCTGTGATGGTGCAGACAGTGGCACCCGACATGACTGCGTTGTCGTTTTCACTCGGGCACTCTTTGGGCGGGCGCAGCACGCAGAAACACCTAGATTGCAGATAAGCGTCTTTTCCCATTGACCGCGACGAACAGAGAGGATGCACAAGCTTCTTGCCATTGAGGCCGAACGGAAGGAGATATTTGCTCAAAACTTGCTGTGATGGTGCAGACAGTGGCACCCGACATGCCTGCGTTGTCGTTTTAACCCGGTCACTCTTTGGGCGGGCGCAGCACGCAGAAACACCTAGATTGCAGATAAGCGCCTTTTCCCATTGACCGCGACGAACAGAGAAGATGCACAAGCTTCTTGCCATTGCGGTCGAACGGAAGGAGATATTTGCTCAAAACTTGCTATGCTAGTGCAGACAGTGGCACCCGACATGCCTGCGTTGTCGTTTTCACCCGGGCACTCTTTGGGCAGGCGCAGCACGCAGAAACACCTAGATTGCAGATAAGCGCCTTTTCCCATTGACCGCGACGAACAGAGAAGATGCACAAGCTTCTTGCCATTGCGGCTGAACGGAAGGAGATATTTGCTCAAAACTTGCTGTGCTGGTGCAGACAGTGGCACTCGACATGCCTGCGTTGTCGTTTTCACCCGGGCACTCTTTAGGCGGGCGCAGCACGCAGAAACACCTAGATTGCAAATAAGCGCATTTTCCCATTGACCGCGACTATCAGTGAAGATGCACAAGCTTCTTGCCATTGCGGCCGAACGGAAGGAGATATTTGCTCAAAACTTGCTGTGCTGGTGCAGACAGTGGCACCCGACATGCATGCGTTGTCGTTTTCACCCGGGCACTCTGTGAGCGGGCGCAGCACGCAGAAACACCTAGATTGCAGATAAGCGCCTTTTCCCATTGACCGCGACGAACAGAGAAGATGCACAAGCTTCTTGCCATTGCGGCCGAACGGAAGGAGATATTTGCTCAAAACTTGCTGTGCTGGTGCAGACAGTGGCACCCGACATGCCTGCGTTGTCGTTTTCACCCGGGCACTCTTTGGGCGGGCGCAGCACGCAGAAACACCTAGATTGCAGATAAGCGCCTTTTCCCATTGACCGCGACGAACAGAGAAGATGCACAAGCTTCTTGCCATTGCGGCCGAACGGAAGGAGATATTTGCTCAAAACTTGCTGTGCTGGTGCAGACAGTGGCACCCGACATGACTGCGTTGTCGTTTTCACCCAGGCACTATTTGGGCGGGCGCAGCTCCCAGAAACACCTAGATTGCAGATAAGCGCCTTTTCCCATTGACCACGACGAACAGAGAAGATGCACAAGCTTCTTGCCATTGCGGCCGAACGGAGGGAGATATTTGCTTAAAAATTGCTGTGCTGGTGCAGACAGTGGCACCCGACATGACTGCGTTGTCGTTTTAACCCGGTCACTCTTTGGGCGGGCGCAGCACGCAGAAACACCTAGATTGAAGATAAGCGCCTTTTCCCATTGACCGCGACGAACAGAGAAGATGCACAAGCTTCTTGCCATTGCGGCCGAACGGAAGGAGATATTTGCTCAAAACTTGCTGTGCTGGTGCAGACAGTGGCACCCGACATGCCTGCATTGTCGTTTTCACCCGGGCACTCTTTGGGCAGGCGCAGCACGCAGAAACACCTAGATTGCAGATAAGCTCCTTTTCCCATTGACCGCGACGAACAGAGAAGATGCACAAGCTTCATGCCATTGCGGCCGAACGGAAGGAGGTATTTGCTCAAAACTTGCTGTGCTGGTGCAGACAGTGGCAACCGACATGCCTGCGTTGTCGTTTTAACCCGGTCACTCTTTGGGCGGGCGCAGCACGCAGAAACACCTAGATTGCAGATAAGCGCCTTTTCCCATTGACCGCGACGAACAGAGAAGATGCACAAGCTTCTTGCCATTGCGGCCGAACGGAAGGAGATATTTGCTCAAAACTTGCTGTGCTGGTGCAGACAGTGGCACCCGACATGCCTGCGTTGTCGTTTTCACCCAGGCACTCTTTGGGCGGGCGCAGCACGCAGAAACACCTAGATTGCAGATAAGCGCCTTTTCCCATTGACCGCGACGAACAGAGAAGATGCACAAGCTTCTTGCCATTGCGGCCGAACGGAAGGAGATATTTGCTCAAAACTTGCTGTGCTGGTGCAGACATTGGCACCCGACATGCCTGCGTTGTCGTTTTCACCCGGGCACTCTTTGGGCGGGCGCAGCACGCAGAAACACCTAGATTGCAGATAAGCGCCTTTTCCCATTGACCGCGACGAACAGAGAAGATGCACAAGCTTCTTGCCATTGCGGCCGAACGGAAGGAGATATTTGCTCAAAACTTGCTGTGCTGGTGCAGACAGTGGCACCCGACATGCCTGCGTTGTCGTTTTCACCCGGGCACTCTTTGGGCGGGCGCAGCACGCAGAAACACCTAGATTGCAGATAAGCGCCTTTTCCCATTGACCGCGACGAACAGAGAAGATGCACAAGCTTCTTGCCATTGCGGCCGAACGGAAGGAGATATTTGCTCAAAACTTGCTGTGCTGGTGCAGACAGTGGCACCCGACATGCCTGCGTTGTCGTTTTCACCCAGGCACTCTTTGGGCGGGCGCAGCTCGCAGAAACACCTAGATTGCAGATAAGCGCCTTTTCCCATTGACCACGACGAACAGAGAAGATGCACAAGCTTCTTGCCATTGCGGCCGAACGGAGGGAGATATTTGCTCAAAACTTGCTGTGCTGGTGCAGACATTGGCACCCGACATGCCTGCGTTGTCGTTTTAACCCGGTCACTCTTTGGGCGGGCGCAGCACGCAGAAACACCTAGATTGCAGATAAGCGCCTTTTCCCATTGACCGCGACGAACAGAGAAGATGCACAAGCTTCATGCCATTGCGGCCGAACGGAAGGAGATATTTGCTCAAAACTTGCTGTGCTGGTGCAGACAGTGGCACCCGACATGCCTGCGTTGTCGTTTTCACCCGGGCACTCTTTGGGCGGGCGCAGCACGCAGAAACACCTAGATTGCAGATAAGCGCCTTTTCCCATTGACCGCGACGAACAGAGAAGATGCACAAGCTTCTTGCCATTGCGGCCGAACGGAAGGAGATATTTGCTCAAAACTTGCTGTGCTGGTGCAGACAGTGGCACCCGACATGCCTGCGTTGTCGTTTTCACCCAGGCACTCTTTGGGCGGGCGCAGCTCGCAGAAACACCTAGATTGCAGATAAGCGCCTTTTCCCATTGACCACGACGAACAGAGAAGATGCACAAGCTTCTTGCCATTGCGGCCGAACGGAGGGAGATATTTGCTCAAAACTTGCTGTGCTGGTGCAGACATTGGCACCCGACATGCCTGCGTTGTCGTTTTAACCCGGTCACTCTTTGGGCGGGCGCAGCACGCAGAAACACCTAGATTGCAGATAAGCGCCTTTTCCCATTGACCGCGACGAACAGAGAAGATGCACAAGCTTCTTGCCATTGCGGCCGAACGGAAGGAGATATTTGCTCAAAACTTGCTGTGCTGGTGCAGACAGTGGCACCCGACATGCCTGCGTTGTCGTTTTCACCCAGGCACTCTTTGGGCGGGCGCAGCACGCAGAAACACCTAGATTGCAGATAAGCGCCTTTTCCCATTGACCGCGACGAACAGAGAAGATGCACAAGCTTCTTGCCATTGCGGTCGAACGGAAGGAGATATTTGCTCAAAACTTGCTGTGCTAGTGCAGACAGTGGCACCCGACATGCCTGCGTTGTCGTTTTCACCCGGGCACTCTTTGGGCAGGCGCAGCACGCAGAAACACCTAGATTGCAGATAAGCGCCTTTTCCCATTGACCGCGACGAACAGAGAAGATGCACAAGCTTCTTGCCATTGCGGCTGAACGGAAGGAGATATTTGCTCAAAACTAGCTGTGCTGGTGCAGACAGTGGCACTCGACATGCCTGCGTTGTCGTTTTCACCCGGGCACTCTTTGGGCGGGCGCAGCACGCAGAAACACCTAGATTGCAGATAAGCGCCTTTTCCCATTGACCGCGACGAACAGAGAAGATGCACAAGCTTCTTGCCATTGCGGCCGAACGGAAGGAGATATTTGCTCAAAACTTGCTGTGCTGGTGCAGACAGTGGCACCCGACATGCCTGCGTTGTCATTTTCACCCGGGCACTCTTTGGGCGGGCGCAGCACGCAGAAACACCTAGATTGCAGATAAGCGCCTTTTCCCATTGACCGCGACGAACAGAGAAGATGCACAAGCTTCTTGCCATTGCGGCCGAACGGAAGGAGATATTTGCTCAAAACTTGCTGTGCTGGTGCAGACAGTGGCACCCGACATGCCTGCGTTGTCGTTTTCACCCGGGCACTCTTTAGGCGGGCGCAGCACGCAGAAACACCTAGATTGCAGATAAGCGCCTTTTCCCATTGACCGCGACGAACAGAGAAGATGCACAAGCTTCTTGCCATTGCGGCCGAACGGAAGGAGATATTTGCTCAAAACTTGCTGTGCTGGTGCAGACAGTGGCACCCGACATGCCTGCGTTGTCGTTTTCACCCGGGCACTCTTTGGGCGGGCGCAGCACGCAGAAACACCTAGATTGCAGATAAGCGCCTTTTCCCATTGACCGCGACGAACAGAGAAGATGCACAAGCTTCTTGCCATTGCAGCCGAACGGAAGGAGATATTTGCTCAAAACTTGCTGTGCTGGTGCAGACAGTGGCACCCGACATGCCTGCGTTGTCGTTTTCACCCAGGCACTCTTTGGGCGGGCGCAGCTCGCAGAAACACCTAGATTGCAGATAAGCGCCTTTTCCCATTGACCACGACGAACAGAGAAGATGCACAAGCTTCTTGCCATTGCGGCCGAACGGAGGGAGATATTTGCTTAAAAATTGCTGTGCTGGTGCAGACAGTGGCACCCGACATGCCTGCGTTGTCGTTTTAACCCGGTCACTCTTTGGGCGGGCGCAGCACGCAGAAACACCTAGATTGAAGATAAGCGCCTTTTCCCATTGACCGCGACGAACAGAGAAGATGCACAAGCTTCTTGCCATTGCGGCCGAACGGAAGGAGATATTTGCTCAAAACTTGCTGTGCTGGTGCAGACAGTGGCACCCGACATGCCTGCGTTGTCGTTTTAACCCGGTCACTCTTTGGGCGGGCGCAGCACGCAGAAACACCTAGATTGCAGATAAGCGCCTTTTCCCATTGACCGCGACGAACAGAGAAGATGCACAAGCTTCTTGCCATTGCGGCCGAACGGAAGAAGATATTTGCTCAAAACTTGCTGTGCTGGTGCAGACAGTGGTACCCGACATGCCTGCGTTGTCGTTTTAACCCAGGCACTCTTTGGGCGGGCGCAGCACGCAGAAACACCTAGATTGCAGATAAGCGCCTTTTCCCATTGACCGCGACGAACAGAGAAGATGCACAAGCTTCTTGCCATTGCGGCCGAACGGAAGGAGATATTTGCTCAAAACTTGCTGTGCTGGTGCAGACATTGGCACCCGACATGCCTGCGTTGTCGTTTTCACCCGGGCACTCTTTGGGCGGGCGCAGCACGCAGAAACACCTAGATTGCAGATAAGCGCCTTTTCCCATTGACCGCGACGAACAGAGAAGATGCACAAGCTTCTTGCCATTGCGGCCGAACGGAAGGAGATATTTGCTCAAAACTTGCTGTGCTGGTGCAGACAGTGGCACCCGACATGCCTGCATTGTCGTTTTCACCCGGGCACTCTTTGGGCGGGCGCAGCACGCAGAAACACCTAGATTGCAGATAAGCTCCTTTTCCCATTGACCGCGACGAACAGAGAAGATGCACAAGCTTCATGCCATTGCGGCCGAACGGAAGGAGGTATTTGCTCAAAACTTGCTGTGCTGGTGCAGACAGTGGCAACCGACATGCCTGCTTTGTCGTTTTAACCCGGTCACTCTTTGGGCGGGCGCAGCACGCAGAAACACCTAGATTGCAGATAAGCGCCTTTTCCCATTGACCGCGACGAACAGAGAAGATGCACAAGCTTCTTGCCATTGCGGCCGAACGGAAGGAGATATTTGCTCAAAACTTGCTGTGCTGGTGCAGACAGTGGCACCCGACATGCCTGCGTTGTCGTTTTCACCCAGGCACTCTTTGGGCGGGCGCAGCACGCAGAAACACCTAGATTGCAGATAAGCGCCTTTTCCCATTGACCGCGACGAACAGAGAAGATGCACAAGCTTCTTGCCATTGCGGCCGAACGGAAGGAGATATTTGCTCAAAACTTGCTGTGCTGGTGCAGACAGTGGCACCCGACATGCCTGCGTTGTCGTTTTCACCCGGGCACTCTTTGGGCGGGCGCAGCACGCAGAAACACCTAGATTGCAGATAAGCGCCTTTTCCCATTGACCGCGACGAACAGAGAAGATGCACAAGCTTCTTGCCATTGCGGCCGAACGGAAGGAGATATTTGCTCAAAACTTGCTGTGCTGGTGCAGACAGTGGCACCCGACATGCCTGCGTTGTCGTTTTCACCCAGGCACTCTTTGGGCGGGCGCAGCTCGCAGAAACACCTAGATTGCAGATAAGCGCCTTTTCCCATTGACCGCGACGAACAGAGAAGATGCACAAGCTTCTTGCCATTGCGGCCGAACGGAAGGAGATATTTGCTCAAAACTTGCTGTGCTGGTGCAGACAGTGGCACCCGACATGCCTGCGTTGTCGTTTTCACCCGGGCACTCTTTTGGCGGGCGCAGCACGCAGAAACACCTAGATTGCAGATAAGCGCCTTTTCCCATTGACCGCGACGAACAGAGAAGATGCACAAGCTTCTTGCCATTGCGGCCGAACGGAAAGAGATATTTGCTCAAAACTTGCTGTGCTGGTGCAGACATTGGCACCCGACATGCCTGCGTTGTCGTTTTCACCCGGGCACTCTTTGGGCGGGCGCAGCACGCAGAAACGCCTAGATTGCAGATAAGCGCCTTTTACCATTGACCGCGACGAACAGAGAAGATGCACAAGCTTCTTGCCATTGCGGCCGAACGGAAGGAGATATTTGCTCAAAACTTGCTGTGATGGTGCAGACAGTGGCACCCAACATGCCTGCGTTGTCGTTTTCACCCGGGCACTCTTTGGGCAGGCGCAGCATGCAGAAACACCTAGATTGCAGATAAGCGCCATTTCCCATTGACCGCGACGAACAGAGAAGATGCACAAGCTTCTTGCCATTGCGGCCGAACGGAAGGAGATATTTGCTCAAAACTTGCTGTGCTGGTGCAGACAGTGGCACCCGACATGCCTGCGTTGTCGTTTTCACCCAGGCACTCTTTGGGCGGGCGCAGCACGCAGAAACACCTAGATTGCAGATAAGCGCCTTTTCCCATTGACCGCGACGAACAGAGAAGATGCACAAGCTTCTTGCTATTGCGGCCGAACGGAAGGAGATATTTGCTCAAAACTTGCTGTGCTGGTGCAGACATTGGCACCCGACATGCCTGCGTTGTCGTTTTCACCCGGGCACTCTTTGGGCGGGCGCAGCACGCAGAAACACCTAGATTGCAGATAAGCGCCTTTTCCCATTGACCGCGACGAACAGAGAAGATGCACAAGCTTCTTGCCATTGCGGCCGAACGGAAGGAGATATTTGCTCAAAACTTGCTGTGCTGGTGCAGACAGTGGCACCCGACATGCCTGCGTTGTCGTTTTCACCCGGGCACTCTTTGGGCGGGCGCAGCACGCAGAAACACCTAGATTGCAGATAAGCGCCTTTTCCCATTGACCGCGACGAACAGAGAAGATGCACAAGCTTCTTGCCATTGCGGCCGAACGGAAGGAGATATTTGCTCAAAACTTGCTGTGCTGGTGCAGACAGTGGCACCCGACATGCCTGCGTTGTCGTTTTCACCCAGGCACTCTTTGGGCGGGCGCAGCTCGCAGAAACACCTAGATTGCAGATAAGCGCCTTTTCCCATTGACCGCGACGAACAGAGAAGATGCACAAGCTTCTTGCCATTGCGGCCGAACGGAAGGAGATATTTGCTCAAAACTTGCTGTGCTGGTGCAGACAGTGGCACCCGACATGCCTGCGTTGTCGTTTTCACCCGGGCACTCTTTGGGCGGGCGCAGCACGCAGAAACACCTAGATTGCAGATAAGCGCCTTTTCCCATTGACCGCGACGAACAGAGAAGATGCACAAGCTTCTTGCCATTGCGGCCGAACGGAAAGAGATATTTGCTCAAAACTTGCTGTGCTGGTGCAGACATTGGCACCCGACATGCCTGCGTTGTCGTTTTCACCCGGGCACTCTTTGGGCGGGCGCAGCATGCAGAAACGCCTAGATTGCAGATAAGCGCCTTTTACCATTGACCGCGACGAACAGAGAAGATGCACAAGCTTCTTACCATTGCGGCCGAACGGAAGGAGATATTTGCTCAAAACTTGCTGTGATGGTGCAGACAGTGGCACCCAACATGCCTGCGTTGTCGTTTTCACCCGGGCACTCTTTGGGCAGGCGCAGCATGCAGAAACACCTAGATTGCAGATAAGCGCCTTTTCCCATTGACCGCGACGAACAGAGAAGATGCACAAGCTTCTTGCCATTGCGGCCGAACGGAAGGAGATATTTGCTCAAAACTTGCTGTGATGGTGCAGACAGTGGCACCCGACATGACTGCGTTGTCGTTTTCACTCGGGCACTCTTTGGGCGTGCGCAGCACACAGAAACACCTAGATTGCAGATAAGCGCCTTTTCCCATTGACCGCGACGAACAGAGAAGATGCACAAGCTTCTTGCCATTGCGGCCGAACGGAAGCAGACAGTGGCACCCGACATGCTTGCGTTGTCGTTTTCACCCGGGCACTCTTTGGGCGGGCGCAGCACGCAGAAACACCTAGATTGCAGATAAGCGCCTTTTCCCATTGACCGCGACGAACAGAGAAGATGCACAAGCTTCTTGCCATTGCGGCCGAACGGAAGGAGATATTTGCTCAAAACTTGCTGTGCTGGTGCAGACAGTGGCACCCGACATGCCTGCGTTGTCGTTTTCACCCGGGCACTCTTTTGGCGGGCGCAGCACGCAGAAACACCTAGATTGCAGATAAGCGCCTTTTCCCATTGACCGCGACAAACAGAGAAGATGCACAAGCTTCTTGCCATTGCGGCCGAACGGAAGGAGATATTTGCTCAAAACTTGCTGTGCTGGTGCAGACAGTGGCACCCGACATGCCTGCGTTGTCGTTTTCACCCGGGCACTCTTTGGGCGGGCGCAGCACGCAGAAACACCTAGATTGCAGATAAGCGCCTTTTCCCATTGACCGCGACGAACAGAGAAGATGCACAAGCTTCTTGCCATTGCGGCCGAATGGAAGGAGATATTTGCTCAAAACTTGCTGTGCTGGTGCAGACAGTGGCACCCGACATGCCTGCATTGTCATTTTCACCCGGGCACTCTTTGGGCGGGCGCAGCACGCAGAAACACCTAGATTGCAGATAAGCGCCTTTTCCCATTGACCGCGACGAACAGAGAGGATGCACAAGCTTCTTGCCATTGAGGCCGAACGGAAGGAGATATTTGCTCAAAACTTGCTGGTGCAGACAGTGGCACCCGACATGCTTGCGTTGTCGTTTTCACCCGGGCACTCTTTGGGCGGGCGCAGCACGCAGAAACACCTAGATTGCAGATAAGCGCCTTTTCGCATTGACCACGACGAACAGAGAAGATGCACAAGCTTCTTGCCATTGCGGCCGAACGGAAGGAGATATTTGCTCAAAACTTGCTGTGCTGGTGCAGACAGTGGCACCCGACATGCCTGCGTTGTCGTTTTCACCCGGGCACTCTTTGGGCGGGCGCAGCACGCAGAAACACCTAGATTGCAGATAAGCGCCTTTTCCCATTGACCGCGACGAACAGAGAAGATGCACAAGCTTCTTGCCATTGCGGCCGAATGGAAGGAGATATTTGCTCAAAACTTGCTGTGCTGGTGCAGACAGTGGCACCCGACATGCCTGCATTGTCGTTTTCACCCGGGCACTCTTTGGGCGGGCGCAGCACGCAGAAACACCTAGATTGCAGATAAGCGTCTCTTCCCATTGACCGCGACGAACAGAGAAGATGCACAAGCTTCTTGCCATTGCGGCCGAACGGAAGGAGATATTTGCTCAAAACTTGCTGTGCTGGTGCAGATAGTGGCACCCGACATGCCTGCGTTGTCGTTTTCACCCGGGCACTCTTTTGGCGGGCGCAGCACGCAGAAACACCTAGATTGCAGATAAGCGCCTTTTCCCATTGACCGCGACAAACAGAGAAGATGCACAAGCTTCTTGCCATTGCGGCCGAACGGAAGGAGATATTTGCTCAAAACTTGCTGTGCTGGTGCAGACAGTGGCACCCGACATGCCTGCGTTGTCGATTTCACCCAGGCACTCTTTGGGCGGGCGCAGCTCGCAGAAACACCTAGATTGCAGATAAGCGCCTTTTCCCATTGACCGCGACGAACAGAGAAGATGCACAAGCTTCTTGCCATTGCGGCCGAACGGAAGGAGATATTTGCTTAAAAATTGCTGTGCTGGTGCAGACAGTGGCACCCGACATGCCTGCGTTGTCGTTTTAATCCGGTCACTCTTTGGGCGGGCGCAGCACGCAGAAACACCTAGATTGCAGATAAGCGCCTTTTCCCATTGACCGCGACGAACAGAGAAGATGCACAAGCTTCTTGCCATTGCGGCCGAACGGAAGGAGATATTTGCTCAAAACTTGCTGTGCTGGTGCAGACAGTGGCACCCGACATGCATGCGTTGTCGTTTTCACCCGGGCACTCTTTGGGCGGGCGCAGCACGCAGAAACACCTAGATTGCAGATAAGCGCCTTTTCCCATTGACCGCGACGAACAGAGAAGATGCACAAGCTTCTTGCCATTGCGGCCGAACGGAAGGAGATATTTGCTCAAAACTTGCTGTGCTGGTGCAGACAGTGGCACCCGACATGCCTGCGTTGTCGTTTTCACCCGGGCACTCTTTGGGCGGGCGCAGCACGCAGAAACACCTAGATTGCAGATAAGCGCCTTTTCCCATTGACCGCGACGAACAGAGAAGATGCACAAGCTTCTTGCCATTGCGGCCGAACGGAAGGAGATATTTGCTCAAAACTTGCTGTGATGGTGCAGACAGTGGCACCCGACATGACTGCGTTGTCGTTTTCACTCGGGCGCTCTTTGGGCGTGCGCAGCACACAGAAACACCTAGATTGCAGATAAGCGCCTTTTCCCATTCACCGCGACGAACAGAGAAGATGCACAAGCTTCTTGCCATTGCGGCCGAACGGAAGCAGACAGTGGCACCCGACATGCTTGCGTTGTCGTTTTCACCCGGGCACTGTTGGGCGGGCGCAGCACGCAGAAACACCTAGATTGCAGATAAGCGCCTTTTCGCATTGACCGCGACGAACAGAGAAGATGCACAAGCTTCTTGCCATTGCGGCCGAACGGAAGGAGATATTTGCTCAAAACTTGCTGTGCTGGTGCAGACAGTGGCACCCGACATGCCTGCGTTGTCGTTTTCACCCGGGCACTCTTTGGGCGGGCGCAGCACGCAGAAACACCTAGATTGCAGATAAGCGCCTTTTCCCATTGACCGCGACGAACAGAGAAGATGCACAAGCTTCTTGCCATTGCGGCCGAACGGAAAGAGATATTTGCTCAAAACTTGCTGTGCTGGTGCAGACATTGGCACCCGACATGCCTGCGTTGTCGTTTTCACCCGGGCACTCTTTGGGCGGGCGCAGCACGCAGAAACGCCTAGATTGCAGATAAGCGCCTTTTACCATTGACCGCGACGAACAGAGAAGATGCACAAGCTTCTTGCCATTGCGGCCGAACGGAAGGAGATATTTGCTCAAAATTAGCTGTGCTGGTGCAGACAGTGGCACCCGACATGCCTGCGTTGTCGTTTTCACCCGGGCACTCTTTGGGCGGGCGCAGCACGCAGAAACACCTAGATTGAAGATAAGCGCCTTTTCCCATTGACCGCGACGAACAGAGAAGATGCACAAGCTTCTTGCCATTGCGGCCGAACGGAAGGCGATATTTGCTTAAAAAATGCTGTGCTGGTGCAGACAGTGGCACCCGACATGCCTGCGTTGTCGTTTTCACCCGGGCACTCTTTGTGCGGGCGCAGCACGCAGAAACACCTAGATTGCAGATAAGCGCCTTTTCCCATTGACCGCGACGAACAGAGAAGATGCACAAGCTTCTTGCCATTGCGGCCGAACGGAAAGAGATATTTGCTCAAAACTTGCTGTGCTGGTGCAGACAGTGGCACCCGACATGCCTGCGTTGTCGATTTCACCCAGGCACTCTTTGGGCGGGCGCAGCTCGCAGAAACACCTAGATTGCAGATAAGCGCCTTTTCCCATTGACCGCGACGAACAGAGAAGATGCACAAGCTTCTTGCCATTGCGGCCGAACGGAAGGAGATATTTGCTTAAAAATTGCTGTGCTGGTGCAGACAGTGGCACCCGACATGACTGCGTTGTCGTTTTAACCCGGTCACTCTTTGGGCGGGCGCAGCACGCAGAAACACCTAGATTGCAGATAAGCGCCTTTTCCCATTGACCGCGACGAACAGAGAAGATGCACAAGCTTCTTGCCATTGCGGCCGAACGGAAGGAGATATTTGCTCAAAACTTGCTGTGCTGGTGCAGACAGTGGCACCCGACATGCATGCGTTGTCGTTTTCACCCGGGCACTCTTTGGGCGGGCGCAGCACGCAGAAACACCTAGATTGCAGATAAGCGCCTTTTCCCATTGACCGCGACGAACAGAGAAGATGCACAAGCTTCTTGCCATTGCGGCCGAACGGAAAGAGATATTTGCTCAAAACTTGCTGTGCTGGTGCAGACATTGGCACCCGACATGCCTACGTTGTCGTTTTCACCCGGGCACTCTTTGGGCGGGCGCAGCACGCAGAAACGCCTAGATTGCAGATAAGCGCCTTTTACCATTGACCGCGACGAACAGAGAAGATGCACAAGCTTCTTGCCATTGCGGCCGAACGGAAGGAGATATTTGCTCAAAATTAGCTGTGCTGGTGCAGACAGTGGCACCCGACATGCCTGCGTTGTCGTTTTCACCCGGGCACTCTTTGGGCGGGCGCAGCACGCAGAAACACCTAGATTGAAGATAAGCGCCTTTTCCCATTGACCGCGACGAACAGAGAAGATGCACAAGCTTCTTGCCATTGCGGCCGAACGGAAGGCGATATTTGCTTAAAAAATGCTGTGCTGGTGCAGACAGTGGCACCCGACATGCCTGCGTTGTCGTTTTCACCCGGGCACTCTTTGGGCGGGCGCAGCACGCAGAAACACCTAGATTGCAGATAAGCGCCTTTTCCCATTGACCGCGACGAACAGAGAAGATGCACAAGCTTCTTGCCATTGCGGCCGAACGGAAGGAGATATTTGCTCAAAACTTGCTGTGCTGGTGCAGACAGTGGCACCCGACATGCCTGCATTGTCGATTTCACCCAGGCACTCTTTGGGCGGGCGCAGCTCGCAGAAACACCTAGATTGCAGATAAGCGCCTTTTCCCATTGACCGCGACGAACAGAGAAGATGCACAAGCTTCTTGCCATTGCGGTCGAACGGAAGGAGATATTTGCTCAAAACTTGCTGTGCTAGTGCAGACAGTGGCACCCGACATGCCTGCGTTGTCGTTTTCACCCGGGCACTCTTTGGGCAGGCGCAGCACGCAGAAACACCTAGATTGCAGATAAGCGCCTTTTCCCATTGACAGCGACGAACAGAGAAGATGCACAAGCTTCTTGCCATTGCGGCTGAACGGAAGGAGATATTTGCTCAAAACTAGCTGTGCTGGTGCAGACAGTGGCACTCGACATGCCTGCGTTGTCGTTTTCACCCGGGCACTCTTTGGGCGGGCGCAGCACGCAGAAACACCTAGATTGCAGATAAGCGCCTTTTCCCATTGACCGCGACGAACAGAGAAGATGCACAAGCTTCTTGCCATTGCGGCCGAACGGGAGGAGATATTTGCTCAAAACTTGCTGTGCTGGTGCAGACAGTGGCACCCGACATGCCTGCGTTGTCGTTTTCACCCGGGCACTCTTTGGGCGGGCGCAGCACGCAGAAACACCTAGATTGCAGATAAGCGCCTTTTCCCATTGACCGCGACGAACAGAGAAGATGCACAAGCTTCTTGCCATTGCGGCCGAACGGAAGGAGATATTTGCTCAAAACTTGCTGTGCTGGTGCAGACAGTGGCACCCGACATGCCTGCGTTGTCGTTTTCACTCGGGCACTCTTTGGGCGGGCGCAGCACACAGAAACACCTAGATTGCAGATAAGCGTCTTTTCCCATTGACCGCGACGAACAGAGAAGATGCACAAGCTTCTTGCCATTGCGGCCGAACGGAAGGAGATATTTGCTCAAAACTTGCTGTGATGGTGCAGACAGTGGCACCCGACATGACTGCGTTGTCGTTTTCACTCGGGCACTCTTTGGGCGGGCGCAGCACGCAGAAACACCTAGATTGCAGATAAGCGTCTTTTCCCATTGACCGCGACGAACAGAGAGGATGCACAAGCTTCTTGCCATTGAGGCCGAACGGAAGGAGATATTTGCTCAAAACTTGCTGTGATGGTGCAGACAGTGGCACCCGACATGCCTGCGTTGTCGTTTTAACCCGGTCACTCTTTGGGCGGGCGCAGCACGCAGAAACACCTAGATTGCAGATAAGCGCCTTTTCCCATTGACCGCGACGAACAGAGAAGATGCACAAGCTTCTTGCCATTGCGGTCGAACGGAAGGAGATATTTGCTCAAAACTTGCTATGCTAGTGCAGACAGTGGCACCCGACATGCCTGCGTTGTCGTTTTCACCCGGGCACTCTTTGGGCAGGCGCAGCACGCAGAAACACCTAGATTGCAGATAAGCGCCTTTTCCCATTGACCGCGACGAACAGAGAAGATGCACAAGCTTCTTGCCATTGCGGCTGAACGGAAGGAGATATTTGCTCAAAACTAGCTGTGCTGGTGCAGACAGTGGCACTCGACATGCCTGCGTTGTCGTTTTCACCCGGGCACTCTTTGGGCGGGCGCAGCACGCAGAAACACCTAGATTGCAGATAAGCGCCTTTTCCCATTGACCGCGACGAACAGAGAAGATGCACAAGCTTCTTGCCATTGCGGCCGAACGGGAGGAGATATTTGCTCAAAACTTGCTGTGCTGGTGCAGACAGTGGCACCCGACATGCCTGCGTTGTCGTTTTCACCCGGGCACTCTTTAGGCGGGCGCAGCACGCAGAAACACCTAGATTGCAGATAAGCGCCGTTTCCCATTGACCGCGACTAACAGTGAAGATGCACAAGCTTCTTGCCATTGCGGCCGAACGGAAGGAGATATTTGCTCAAAACTTGCTGTGCTGGTGCAGACAGTGGCACCCGACATGCCTGCGTTGTCGATTTCACCCAGACACTCTTTGGGCGGGCGCAGCTCGCAGAAACACCTAGATTGCAGATAAGCGCCTTTTCCCATTGACCGCGACGAACAGAGAAGATGCACAAGCTTCTTGCCATTGCGGTCGAACGGAAGGAGATATTTGCTCAAAACTTGCTGTGCTAGTGCAGACAGTGGCACCCGACATGCCTGCGTTGTCGTTTTCACCCGGGCACTCTTTGGGCAGGCGCAGCACGCAGAAACACCTAGATTGCAGATAAGCGCCTTTTCCCATTGACAGCGACGAACAGAGAAGATGCACAAGCTTCTTGCCATTGCGGCTGAACGGAAGGAGATATTTGCTCAAAACTAGCTGTGCTGGTGCAGACAGTGGCACTCGACATGCCTGCGTTGTCGTTTTCACCCGGGCACTCTTTGGGCGGGCGCAGCACGCAGAAACACCTAGATTGCAGATAAGCGCCTTTTCCCATTGACCGCGACGAACAGAGAAGATGCACAAGCTTCTTGCCATTGCGGCCGAACGGGAGGAGATATTTGCTCAAAACTTGCTGTGCTGGTGCAGACAGTGGCACCCGACATGCCTGCGTTGTCGTTTTCACCCGGGCACTCTTTGGGCGGGCGCAGCACGCAGAAACACCTAGATTGCAGATAAGCGCCTTTTCCCATTGACCGCGACGAACAGAGAAGATGCACAAGCTTCTTGCCATTGCGGCCGAACGGAAGGAGATATTTGCTCAAAACTTGCTGTGCTGGTGCAGACAGTGGCACCCGACATGCCTGCGTTGTCGATTTCACCCAGGCACTCTTTGGGCGGGCGCAGCTCGCAGAAACACCTAGATTGCAGATAAGCGCCTTTTCCCATTGACCGCGACGAACAGAGAAGATGCACAAGCTTCTTGCCATTGCGGCCGAACGGAAGGAGATATTTGCTTAAAAATTGCTGTGCTGGTGCAGACAGTGGCACCCGACATGACTGCGTTGTCGTTTTCACCCGGGCACTCTTTGGGCAGGCGCAGCACGCAGAAACACCTAGATTGCAGATAAGCGCCTTTTCCCATTGACCGCGACGAACAGAGAAGATGCACAAGCTTCTTGCCATTGCGGCCGAACGGGAGGAGATATTTGCTCAAAACTTGCTGTGCTGGTGCAGACAGTGGCACCCGACATGCCTGCGTTGTCGTTTTCACCCGGGCACTCTTTAGGCGGGCGCAGCACGCAGAAACACCTAGATTGCAGATAAGCGCCTTTTCCCATTGACCGCGACTAACAGTGAAGATGCACAAGCTTCTTGCCATTGCGGCCGAACGGAAGGAGATATTTGCTCAAAACTTGCTGTGCTGGTGCAGACAGTGGCACCCGACATGCCTGCGTTGTCGTTTTCACCCGGGCACTCTTTCGGCGGGCGCAGCACGCAGAAACACCTAGATTGCAGATAAGCGTCTTTTCCCATTTACCGCGACGAACAGAGAAGATGCACAAGCTTCTTGCCATTGCGGCCGAACGGAAGGAGATATTTGCTCAAAACTTGCTGTGCTGGTGCAGACAGTGGCACCCGACATGCCTGCGTTGTCGTTTTCACCCGGGCACTCTTTGGGCGGGCGCAGCACGCAGAAACACCTAGATTGCAGATAAGCGCCTTTTCCCATTGACCACGACGAACAGAGAAGATGCACAAGCTTCTTGCCATTGCGGCCGAACGGAAGGAGATATTTGCTCAAAACTTGCTGTGATGGTGCAGACAGTGGCACCCGACATGACTCCGTTGTCGTTTTCACTCGGGCACTCTTTGGGCGGGCGCAGCACGCAGAAACACCTAGATTGCAGATAAGCGTCTTTTCCCATTGACCGCGACGAACAGAGAGGATGCACAAGCTTCTTGCCATTGAGGCCGAACGGAAGGAGATATTTGCTCAAAACTTGCTGTGATGGTGCAGACAGTGGCACCCCACATGCCTGCGTTGTCGTTTTCACCCGGGCACTCTTTAGGCGGGCGCAGCACGCAGAAACACCTAGATTGCAGATAAGCGCCTTTTCCCATTGACCGCGACGAACAGAGAAGATGCACAAGCTTCTTGCCATTGCGGCCGAACGGAAGGAGATATTTGCTCAAAACTTGCTGTGCTGGTGCAGACAGTGGCACCCGACATGCCTGCGTTGTCATTTTCACCCGGGCACTCTTTGGGCGGGCGCAGCACGCAGAAACACCTAGATTGCAGATAAGCGCCTTTTCCCATTGACCGCGACGAACAGAGAAGATGCACAAGCTTCTTGCCATTGCGGCCGAACGGAAGGAGATATTTGCTCAAAACTTGCTGTGCTGGTGCAGACAGTGGCACCCGACATGCCTGTGTTGTCGTTTTCACCCGGGCACTCTTTGGGCGGGCGCAGCACGCAGAAACACCTAGATTGCAGATAAGCGCCTTTTCCCATTGACCGCGACGAACAGAGAAGATGCACAAGCTTCTTGCCATTGCGGCCGAACGGAAGGAGATATTTGCTCAAAACTTGCTGTGCTGGTGCAGACAGTGGCACCCGACATGCCTGCGTTGTCGTTTTCACCCGGGCACTCTTTGGGCGGGCGCAGCACGCAGAAACACCTAGATTGCAGATAAGCGCCTTTTCCCATTGACCGCGACGAACAGAGAAGATGCACAAGCTTCTTGCCATTGCGGCCGAACGGAAGGAGATATTTGCTCAAAACTTGCTGTGATGGTGCAGACAGTGGCACCCGACATGACTGCGTTGTCGTTTTCACTCGGGCGCTCTTTGGGCGTGCGCAGCACACAGAAACACCTAGATTGCAGATAAGCGCCTTTTCCCATTCACCGCGACGAACAGAGAAGATGCACAAGCTTCTTGCCATTGCGGCCGAACGGAAGCAGACAGTGGCACCCGACATGCTTGCGTTGTCGTTTTCACCCGGGCACTGTTGGGCGGGCGCAGCACGCAGAAACACCTAGATTGCAGATAAGCGCCTTTTCCCATTGACCGCGACGAACAGAGAAGATGCACAAGCTTCTTGCCATTGCGGCCGAACGGAAAGAGATATTTGCTCAAAACTTGCTGTGCTGGTGCAGACATTGGCACCCGACATGCCTGCGTTGTCGTTTTCACCCGGGCACTCTTTGGGCGGGCGCAGCACGCAGAAACGCCTAGATTGCAGATAAGCGCCTTTTACCATTGACCGCGACGAACAGAGAAGATGCACAAGCTTCTTGCCATTGCGGCCGAACGGAAGGAGATATTTGCTCAAAATTAGCTGTGCTGGTGCAGACAGTGGCACCCGACATGCCTGCGTTGTCGTTTTCACCCGGGCACTCTTTGGGCGGGCGCAGCACGCAGAAACACCTAGATTGAAGATAAGCGCCTTTTCCCATTGACCGCGACGAACAGAGAAGATGCACAAGCTTCTTGCCATTGCGGCCGAACGGAAGGCGATATTTGCTTAAAAAATGCTGTGCTGGTGCAGACAGTGGCACCCGACATGCCTGCGTTGTCGTTTTCACCCGAGCACTCTTTGGGCGGGCGCAGCACGCAGAAACACCTAGATTGCAGATAAGCGCCTTTTCCCATTGACCGCGACGAACAGAGAAGATGCACAAGCTTCTTGCCATTGCGGCCGAACGGAAGGAGATATTTGCTCAAAACTTGCTGTGCTGGTGCAGACAGTGGCACCCGACATGCCTGCGTTGTCGATTTCACCCAGGCACTCTTTGGGCGGGCGCAGCTCGCAGAAACACCTAGATTGCAGATAAGCGCCTTTTCCCATTGACCGCGACGAACAGAGAAGATGCACAAGCTTCTTGCCATTGCGGCCGAACGGAAGGAGATATTTGCTTAAAAATTGCTGTGCTGGTGCAGACAGTGGCACCCGACATGACTGCGTTGTCGTTTTAACCCGGTCACTCTTTGGGCGGGCGCAGCACGCAGAAACACCTAGATTGCAGATAAGCGCCTTTTCCCATTGACCGCGACGAACAGAGAAGATGCACAAGCTTCTTGCCATTGCGGCCGAACGGAAGGAGATATTTGCTCAAAACTTGCTGTGCTGGTGCAGACAGTGGCACCCGACATGCCTGCGTTGTCGTTTTCACTCGGGCACTCTTTGGGCGGGCGCAGCACGCAGAAACACCTAGATTGCAGATAAGCGTCTTTTCCCATTGACCGCGACGAACAGAGAGGATGCACAAGCTTCTTGCCATTGAGGCCGAACGGAAGGAGATATTTGCTCAAAACTTGCTGTGATGGTGCAGACAGTGGCACCCGACATGCCTGCGTTGTCGTTTTAACCCGGTCACTCTTTGGGCGGGCGCAGCACGCAGAAACACCTAGATTGCAGATAAGCGCCTTTTCCCATTGACCGCGACGAACAGAGAAGATGCACAAGCTTCTTGCCATTGCGGTCGAACGGAAGGAGATATTTGCTCAAAACTTGCTATGCTAGTGCAGACAGTGGCACCCGACATGCCTGC
>NW_026608187.1:0-82915 GCF_029499605.1 Hyla sarda | reverse complement strand
TAAAGTATAGATCTCAAAGTCTGTGCACAGAATTTAGCAAGGGCCTCGCACCTTCTGATGCATCAGGTAGGTGCACAATAGCATAGCCTAACCCTCTGTACTTTGGTCTATATTGATGCGGGACATAGACAGCCAGCTGATGACCAATCCATTAGTGCAATGGATGGCTGGAAGCATTTGTCTTTGCCTTTGCAATACCACAGAAGCAATGCATGGTCAATGTACAGCAATGACACACCTGTGTGAACAGCCAGGAGACCCCCCCCCATGTTATGTTACATAGTTACATAGTTAGTACGGTCGAAAAAAGACATATGTCCATCAAGTTCAACCAGGGAATTAAGGGGTAGGGGTGTGGCGCGATATTGGGGAAGGGATGAGATTTTATATTTCTTCATAAGCATTAATCTTATTTTGTCAATTAGGAACATTCAGCACCCACCCGCTATCAAGGCAGCTGCCTATCATGTCATGCCCTACCTGCACAGGTGTGCTGGCTACTCAAATGATCCAATTAAGGAGGCCATTTAGTCAGCAGCAGCAGAAGTCCTGTGCCTGGACGCTCCAACAGCGGCCAGACACAAGCAGAAGCAGAAGCAGCAGAAGCAGCAGCAGCACCACCTTTTGTTTTTTGGCTGCAGCAGCAGCAAGGCCCACAGGGCTGGCTAGCTGGCTAGCCAGCAAGCAGGTAGCAATGAAAGTAGGAATCTTTCTTTTTAACCCTGTAAGGGGGTGGTGCACTGTACCCGAAGATACTGCCATATCGGGTCAATGCATAGGGCGACGGAAGCAAGCTTCGAAATCGGCCCCCGTTCTCAAAAATCCATTTAATATATGGTCCCCAGATAGGGGACGTATCAGATATTAAACTGATAAGAACAGATACTACACTTGATCTTAGCCAAAAGGCCGAGAAGCGATAACCGTGAAAGGGGCGGGCCCAACAAGGTGCCCTTCATGGGCACTATCACTGCTTGCTGTCAGGGAGGCTGCCAGACAATTTTCCATGCACACTCTGGGCTGGGGGGCAGTCAACCACCAGTACACACAGCAGAACCTAAACCCATACCATTATTGCTAAGCAGCAAGACAGGGGCCCATTGCACTCCCACGGGGCCTTTTTAAATGCAATCCATAACCCGGATTTGCCAGGAACCCTTCTTACTCCTCCTACTTGCATGTGACACTGGGCTTAGGATCTGCATAGGAAACACACACACAAGCACACACCTACCTTTGTTGCCTGCAGATGCCTCCTTGGCTGTCCCCAAACGGTATCAAACCAACACCCACGGGAAGCTGTAAGCATAGAGGACATGCCTGCACCCCATTGGACTTACCTGTGTGGGTTAAACCCGGGTTATTTGACAACCTATGGCGGTGATGGTTCTGCTCAGGCAGAGCAGTGCTGATGCTCCTCATAAAGCTGTCGCTGCTGTGAAGGTTCTAGGTGACATCACAAATCCCTATGGTTACATACACAACAAAGCTGGGTTGTTGTTGTTTACACTCTGCAAGGCCTGTGGAAGTGAGTGACATCATAGCACTGTAGTTCTGAGGGTTCTAGATGGATGCAACAATCTCCTGTTGCTTCTATGAAGGCCATAATAGACGACATCACCAAACAGCTCCATAGTCACATACACAGCAAAGGAGAGATGTTGTTTACACCTAGTGATGTCAGTGGTATTGAGTGACATCACAGCACAGTGCTAAGGCTCCTGGGCCTGGACACAGCAGCGGCTGCAATATCTCAACGGAGAATACGTTTATATATATGTGTGTGTGCGCGTATATATATATATATATATATATATATATATATATATATATATAAATATATATATTTCTCCGCCGAAATCACTTTTAAACCCATTTCCACCTTTTTTTCCCTTCTCTTCCTCTTACTTTTTTTTCACGTTTTTTTTACGTTTTTCTCCTTTTCGCCTCTTTCTGGGCGTATTATTCTTCTTTTTCTTCTTTTTTTTCGTCTAATGCATACCCCATCAGTGCAGCAATGCTTATTCAATACCGCCAGCAGATGGAGACACTGGGGGATAATTTTCTAAGGATTTATACTGATTTTTCCTGTCTGAATTTGTCGCACAGAAAGTTGCAGGCCAAATATGTGTGACATTTCTGCGACTTTAGCTTCTAGAGCATTTTTACAACATTATACATAGGTGCTGAATACATAAAAAGCGACTGTTCAGCGACAGACAAGTCGCATCGGCTGAAAGTAGGCCAGAATGTCAGTCCATGTTGGAGCAGGTTTAGATACAGTCTAAAGTATAGATCTCAAAGTCTGTGCACAGAATTTAGCAAGGGCCTCGCACCTTCTGATGCATCAGGTAGGTGCACAATAGCATAGCCTAACCCTCTGTACTTTGGTCTATATTGATGCGGGACATAGACAGCCAGCTGATGACCAATCCATTAGTGCAATGGATGGCTGGAAGCATTTGTCTTTGCCTTTGCAATACCACAGAAGCAATGCATGGTCAATGTACAGCAATGACACACCTGTGTGAACAGCCAGGAGACCCCCCCCCCCCCATGTTATGTTACATAGTTACATAGTTAGTACGGTCGAAAAAAGACATATGTCCATCAAGTTCAACCAGGGAATTAAGGGGTAGGGGTGTGGCGCGATATTGGGGAAGGGATGAGATTTTATATTTCTTCATAAGCATTAATCTTATTTTGTCAATTAGGAACATTCAGCACCCACCCGCTATCAAGGCAGCTGCCTATCATGTCATGCCCTACCTGCACAGGTGTGCTGGCTACTCAAATGATCCAATTAAGGAGGCCATTTAGTCAGCAGCAGCAGAAGTCCTGTGCCTGGACGCTCCAACAGCGGCCAGACACAAGCAGAAGCAGAAGCAGCAGAAGCAGCAGCAGCACCACCTTTTGTTTTTTGGCTGCAGCAGCAGCAAGGCCCACAGGGCTGGCTAGCTGGCTAGCCAGCAAGCAGGTAGCAATGAAAGTAGGAATCTTTCTTTTTAACCCTGTAAGGGGGTGGTGCACTGTACCCGAAGATACTGCCATATCGGGTCAATGCATAGGGCGACGGAAGCAAGCTTCGAAATCGGCCCCCGTTCTCAAAAATCCATTTAATATATGGTCCCCAGATAGGGGACGTATCAGATATTAAACTGATAAGAACAGATACTACACTTGATCTTAGCCAAAAGGCCGAGAAGCGATAACCGTGAAAGGGGCGGGCCCAACAAGGTGCCCTTCATGGGCACTATCACTGCTTGCTGTCAGGGAGGCTGCCAGACAATTTTCCATGCACACTCTGGGCTGGGGGGCAGTCAACCACCAGTACACACAGCAGAACCTAAACCCATACCATTATTGCTAAGCAGCAAGACAGGGGCCCATTGCACTCCCACGGGGCCTTTTTAAATGCAATCCATAACCCGGATTTGCCAGGAACCCTTCTTACTCCTCCTACTTGCATGTGACACTGGGCTTAGGATCTGCATAGGAAACACACACACAAGCACACACCTACCTTTGTTGCCTGCAGATGCCTCCTTGGCTGTCCCCAAACGGTATCAAACCAACACCCACGGGAAGCTGTAAGCATAGAGGACATGCCTGCACCCCATTGGACTTACCTGTGTGGGTTAAACCCGGGTTATTTGACAACCTATGGCGGTGATGGTTCTGCTCAGGCAGAGCAGTGCTGATGCTCCTCATAAAGCTGTCGCTGCTGTGAAGGTTCTAGGTGACATCACAAATCCCTATGGTTACATACACAACAAAGCTGGGTTGTTGTTGTTTACACTCTGCAAGGCCTGTGGAAGTGAGTGACATCATAGCACTGTAGTTCTGAGGGTTCTAGATGGATGCAACAATCTCCTGTTGCTTCTATGAAGGCCATAATAGACGACATCACCAAACAGCTCCATAGTCACATACACAGCAAAGGAGAGATGTTGTTTACACCTAGTGATGTCAGTGGTATTGAGTGACATCACAGCACAGTGCTAAGGCTCCTGGGCCTGGACACAGCAGCGGCTGCAATATCTCAACGGAGAATACGTTTATATATATGTGTGTGTGTGCGCGTATATATATATATATATATATATATATATATATATATATATATATATATTCTCCGCCGAAATCACTTTTAAACCCATTTCCACCTTTTTTTCCCTTCTCTTCCTCTTACTTTTTTTTCACGTTTTTTTTACGTTTTTCTCCTTTTCGCCTCTTTTCTGGGCGTATTATTCTTCTTTTTCTTCTTTTTTTTCGTCTAATGCATACCCCATCAGTGCAGCAATGCTTATTCAATACCGCCAGCAGATGGAGACACTGGGGGATAATTTTCTAAGGATTTATACTGATTTTTCCTGTCTGAATTTGTCGCACAGAAAGTTGCAGGCCAAATATGTGTGACATTTCTGCGACTTTAGCTTCTAGAGCATTTTTACAACATTATACATAGGTGCTGAATACATAAAAAGCGACTGTTCAGCGACAGACAAGTCGCATCGGCTGAAAGTAGGCCAGAATGTCAGTCCATGTTGGAGCAGGTTTAGATACAGTCTAAAGTATAGATCTCAAAGTCTGTGCACAGAATTTAGCAAGGGCCTCGCACCTTCTGATGCATCAGGTAGGTGCACAATAGCATAGCCTAACCCTCTGTACTTTGGTCTATATTGATGCGGGACATAGACAGCCAGCTGATGACCAATCCATTAGTGCAATGGATGGCTGGAAGCATTTGTCTTTGCCTTTGCAATACCACAGAAGCAATGCATGGTCAATGTACAGCAATGACACACCTGTGTGAACAGCCAGGAGACCCCCCCCCCCATGTTATGTTACATAGTTACATAGTTAGTACGGTCGAAAAAAGACATATGTCCATCAAGTTCAACCAGGGAATTAAGGGGTAGGGGTGTGGCGCGATATTGGGGAAGGGATGAGATTTTATATTTCTTCATAAGCATTAATCTTATTTTGTCAATTAGGAACATTCAGCACCCACCCGCTATCAAGGCAGCTGCCTATCATGTCATGCCCTACCTGCACAGGTGTGCTGGCTACTCAAATGATCCAATTAAGGAGGCCATTTAGTCAGCAGCAGCAGAAGTCCTGTGCCTGGACGCTCCAACAGCGGCCAGACACAAGCAGAAGCAGAAGCAGCAGAAGCAGCACCACCTTTTGTTTTTTGGCTGCAGCAGCAGCAAGGCCCACAGGGCTGGCTAGCTGGCTAGCCAGCAAGCAGGTAGCAATGAAAGTAGGAATCTTTCTTTTTAACCCTGTAAGGGGGTGGTGCACTGTACCCGAAGATACTGCCATATCGGGTCAATGCATAGGGCGACGGAAGCAAGCTTCGAAATCGGCCCCCGTTCTCAAAAATCCATTTAATATATGGTCCCCAGATAGGGGACGTATCAGATATTAAACTGATAAGAACAGATACTACACTTGATCTTAGCCAAAAGGCCGAGAAGCGATAACCGTGAAAGGGGCGGGCCCAACAAGGTGCCCTTCATGGGCACTATCACTGCTTGCTGTCAGGGAGGCTGCCAGACAATTTTCCATGCACACTCTGGGCTGGGGGGCAGTCAACCACCAGTACACACAGCAGAACCTAAACCCATACCATTATTGCTAAGCAGCAAGACAGGGGCCCATTGCACTCCCACGGGGCCTTTTTAAATGCAATCCATAACCCGGATTTGCCAGGAACCCTTCTTACTCCTCCTACTTGCATGTGACACTGGGCTTAGGATCTGCATAGGAAACACACACACAAGCACACACCTACCTTTGTTGCCTGCAGATGCCTCCTTGGCTGTCCCCAAACGGTATCAAACCAACACCCACGGGAAGCTGTAAGCATAGAGGACATGCCTGCACCCCATTGGACTTACCTGTGTGGGTTAAACCCGGGTTATTTGACAACCTATGGCGGTGATGGTTCTGCTCAGGCAGAGCAGTGCTGATGCTCCTCATAAAGCTGTCGCTGCTGTGAAGGTTCTAGGTGACATCACAAATCCCTATGGTTACATACACAACAAAGCTGGGTTGTTGTTGTTTACACTCTGCAAGGCCTGTGGAAGTGAGTGACATCATAGCACTGTAGTTCTGAGGGTTCTAGATGGATGCAACAATCTCCTGTTGCTTCTATGAAGGCCATAATAGACGACATCACCAAACAGCTCCATAGTCACATACACAGCAAAGGAGAGATGTTGTTTACACCTAGTGATGTCAGTGGTATTGAGTGACATCACAGCACAGTGCTAAGGCTCCTGGGCCTGGACACAGCAGCGGCTGCAATATCTCAACGGAGAATACGTTTATATATATGTGTGTGTGTGCGCGTATATATATATATATATATATATATATATATATATATATATATATTTCTCCGCCGAAATCACTTTTAAACCCATTTCCACCTTTTTTTCCCTTCTCTTCCTCTTACTTTTTTTTCACGTTTTTTTACGTTTTTCTCCTTTTCGCCTCTTTTCTGGGCGTATTATTCTTCTTTTTCTTCTTTTTTTTCGTCTAATGCATACCCCATCAGTGCAGCAATGCTTATTCAATACCGCCAGCAGATGGAGACACTGGGGGATAATTTTCTAAGGATTTATACTGATTTTTCCTGTCTGAATTTGTCGCACAGAAAGTTGCAGGCCAAATATGTGTGACATTTCTGCGACTTTAGCTTCTAGAGCATTTTTACAACATTATACATAGGTGCTGAATACATAAAAAGCGACTGTTCAGCGACAGACAAGTCGCATCGGCTGAAAGTAGGCCAGAATGTCAGTCCATGTTGGAGCAGGTTTAGATACAGTCTAAAGTATAGATCTCAAAGTCTGTGCACAGAATTTAGCAAGGGCCTCGCACCTTCTGATGCATCAGGTAGGTGCACAATAGCATAGCCTAACCCTCTGTACTTTGGTCTATATTGATGCGGGACATAGACAGCCAGCTGATGACCAATCCATTAGTGCAATGGATGGCTGGAAGAATTTGTCTTTGCCTTTGCAATACCACAGAAGCAATGCATGGTCAATGTACAGCAATGACACACCTGTGTGAACAGCCAGGAGACCCCCCCCCCCCCCATGTTATGTTACATAGTTACATAGTTAGTACGGTCGAAAAAAGACATATGTCCATCAAGTTCAACCAGGGAATTAAGGGGTAGGGGTGTGGCGCGATATTGGGGAAGGGATGAGATTTTATATTTCTTCATAAGCATTAATCTTATTTTGTCAATTAGGAACATTCAGCACCCACCCGCTATCAAGGCAGCTGCCTATCATGTCATGCCCTACCTGCACAGGTGTGCTGGCTACTCAAATGATCCAATTAAGGAGGCCATTTAGTCAGCAGCAGCAGAAGTCCTGTGCCTGGACGCTCCAACAGCGGCCAGACACAAGCAGAAGCAGAAGCAGCAGAAGCAGCAGCAGCACCACCTTTTGTTTTTTGGCTGCAGCAGCAGCAAGGCCCACAGGGCTGGCTAGCTGGCTAGCCAGCAAGCAGGTAGCAATGAAAGTAGGAATCTTTCTTTTTAACCCTGTAAGGGGGTGGTGCACTGTACCCGAAGATACTGCCATATCGGGTCAATGCATAGGGCGACGGAAGCAAGCTTCGAAATCGGCCCCCGTTCTCAAAAATCCATTTAATATATGGTCCCCAGATAGGGGACGTATCAGATATTAAACTGATAAGAACAGATACTACACTTGATCTTAGCCAAAAGGCCGAGAAGCGATAACCGTGAAAGGGGCGGGCCCAACAAGGTGCCCTTCATGGGCACTATCACTGCTTGCTGTCAGGGAGGCTGCCAGACAATTTTCCATGCACACTCTGGGCTGGGGGGCAGTCAACCACCAGTACACACAGCAGAACCTAAACCCATACCATTATTGCTAAGCAGCAAGACAGGGGCCCATTGCACTCCCACGGGGCCTTTTTAAATGCAATCCATAACCCGGATTTGCCAGGAACCCTTCTTACTCCTCCTACTTGCATGTGACACTGGGCTTAGGATCTGCATAGGAAACACACACACAAGCACACACCTACCTTTGTTGCCTGCAGATGCCTCCTTGGCTGTCCCCAAACGGTATCAAACCAACACCCACGGGAAGCTGTAAGCATAGAGGACATGCCTGCACCCCATTGGACTTACCTGTGTGGGTTAAACCCGGGTTATTTGACAACCTATGGCGGTGATGGTTCTGCTCAGGCAGAGCAGTGCTGATGCTCCTCATAAAGCTGTCGCTGCTGTGAAGGTTCTAGGTGACATCACAAATCCCTATGGTTACATACACAACAAAGCTGGGTTGTTGTTGTTTACACTCTGCAAGGCCTGTGGAAGTGAGTGACATCATAGCACTGTAGTTCTGAGGGTTCTAGATGGATGCAACAATCTCCTGTTGCTTCTATGAAGGCCATAATAGACGACATCACCAAACAGCTCCATAGTCACATACACAGCAAAGGAGAGATGTTGTTTACACCTAGTGATGTCAGTGGTATTGAGTGACATCACAGCACAGTGCTAAGGCTCCTGGGCCTGGACACAGCAGCGGCTGCAATATCTCAACGGAGAATACGTTTATATATATGTGTGTGTGTGCGCGTATATATATATATATATATATATATATATATATATATATATATTTCTCCGCCGAAATCACTTTTAAACCCATTTCCACCTTTTTTTCCCTTCTCTTCCTCTTACTTTTTTTTCACGTTTTTTTACGTTTTTCTCCTTTTCGCCTCTTTTCTGGGCGTATTATTCTTCTTTTTCTTCTTTTTTTTCGTCTAATGCATACCCCATCAGTGCAGCAATGCTTATTCAATACCGCCAGCAGATGGAGACACTGGGGGATAATTTTCTAAGGATTTATACTGATTTTTCCTGTCTGAATTTGTCGCACAGAAAGTTGCAGGCCAAATATGTGTGACATTTCTGCGACTTTAGCTTCTAGAGCATTTTTACAACATTATACATAGGTGCTGAATACATAAAAAGCGACTGTTCAGCGACAGACAAGTCGCATCGGCTGAAAGTAGGCCAGAATGTCAGTCCATGTTGGAGCAGGTTTAGATACAGTCTAAAGTATAGATCTCAAAGTCTGTGCACAGAATTTAGCAAGGGCCTCGCACCTTCTGATGCATCAGGTAGGTGCACAATAGCATAGCCTAACCCTCTGTACTTTGGTCTATATTGATGCGGGACATAGACAGCCAGCTGATGACCAATCCATTAGTGCAATGGATGGCTGGAAGCATTTGTCTTTGCCTTTGCAATACCACAGAAGCAATGCATGGTCAATGTACAGCAATGACACACCTGTGTGAACAGCCAGGAGACCCCCCCCCCCCCCCATGTTATGTTACATAGTTATATAGTTAGTACGGTCGAAAAAAGACATATGTCCATCAAGTTCAACCAGGGAATTAAGGGGTAGGGGTGTGGCGCGATATTGGGGAAGGGATGAGATTTTATATTTCTTCATAAGCATTAATCTTATTTTGTCAATTAGGAACATTCAGCACCCACCCGCTATCAAGGCAGCTGCCTATCATGTCATGCCCTACCTGCACAGGTGTGCTGGCTACTCAAATGATCCAATTAAGGAGGCCATTTAGTCAGCAGCAGCAGAAGTCCTGTGCCTGGACGCTCCAACAGCAGCCAGACACAAGCAGAAGCAGAAGCAGCAGAAGCACCACCTTTTGTTTCTTGGCTGCAGCAGCAGCAAGGCCCACAGGGCTGGCTAGCTGGCTAGCCAGCAAGCAGGTAGCAATGAAAGTAGGAATCTTTCTTTTTAACCCTGTAAGGGGGTGGTGCACTGTACCCGAAGATACTGCCATATCGGGTCAATGCATAGGGCGACGGAAGCAAGCTTCGAAATCGGCCCCCGTTCTCAAAAATCCATTTAATATATGGTCCCCAGATAGGGGACGTATCAGATATTAAACTGATAAGAACAGATACTACACTTGATCTTAGCCAAAAGGCCGAGAAGCGATAACCGTGAAAGGGGCGGGCCCAACAAGGTGCCCTTCATGGGCACTATCACTGCTTGCTGTCAGGGAGGCTGCCAGACAATTTTCCATGCACACTCTGGGCTGGGGGGCAGTCAACCACCAGTACACACAGCAGAACCTAAACCCATACCATTATTGCTAAGCAGCAAGACAGGGGCCCATTGCACTCCCACGGGGCCTTTTTAAATGCAATCCATAACCCGGATTTGCCAGGAACCCTTCTTACTCCTCCTACTTGCATGTGACACTGGGCTTAGGATCTGCATAGGAAACACACACACAAGCACACACCTACCTTTGTTGCCTGCAGATGCCTCCTTGGCTGTCCCCAAACGGTATCAAACCAACACCCACGGGAAGCTGTAAGCATAGAGGACATGCCTGCACCCCATTGGACTTACCTGTGTGGGTTAAACCCGGGTTATTTGACAACCTATGGCGGTGATGGTTCTGCTCAGGCAGAGCAGTGCTGATGCTCCTCATAAAGCTGTCGCTGCTGTGAAGGTTCTAGGTGACATCACAAATCCCTATGGTTACATACACAACAAAGCTGGGTTGTTGTTGTTTACACTCTGCAAGGCCTGTGGAAGTGAGTGACATCATAGCACTGTAGTTCTGAGGGTTCTAGATGGATGCAACAATCTCCTGTTGCTTCTATGAAGGCCATAATAGACGACATCACCAAACAGCTCCATAGTCACATACACAGCAAAGGAGAGATGTTGTTTACACCTAGTGATGTCAGTGGTATTGAGTGACATCACAGCACAGTGCTAAGGCTCCTGGGCCTGGACACAGCAGCGGCTGCAATATCTCAACGGAGAATACGTTTATATATATGTGTGTGTGTGCGCGTATATATATATATATATATGTATATATATATATATATATATATATATATATTTCTCCGCCGAAATCACTTTTAAACCCATTTCCACCTTTTTTTCCCTTCTCTTCCTCTTACTTTTTTTTCACGTTTTTTTACGTTTTTCTCCTTTTCGCCTCTTTTCTGGGCGTATTATTCTTCTTTTTCTTCTTTTTTTTCGTCTAATGCATACCCCATCAGTGCAGCAATGCTTATTCAATACCGCCAGCAGATGGAGACACTGGGGGATAATTTTCTAAGGATTTATACTGATTTTTCCTGTCTGAATTTGTCGCACAGAAAGTTGCAGGCCAAATATGTGTGACATTTCTGCGACTTTAGCTTCTAGAGCATTTTTACAACATTATACATAGGTGCTGAATACATAAAAAGCGACTGTTCAGCGACAGACAAGTCGCATCGGCTGAAAGTAGGCCAGAATGTCAGTCCATGTTGGAGCAGGTTTAGATACAGTCTAAAGTATAGATCTCAAAGTCTGTGCACAGAATTTAGCAAGGGCCTCGCACCTTCTGATGCATCAGGTAGGTGCACAATAGCATAGCCTAACCCTCTGTACTTTGGTCTATATTGATGCGGGACATAGACAGCCAGCTGATGACCAATCCATTAGTGCAATGGATGGCTGGAAGCATTTGTCTTTGCCTTTGCAATACCACAGAAGCAATGCATGGTCAATTTACAGCAATGACACACCTGTGTGAACAGCCAGGAGACCCCCCCCCCCCCCCCCATGTTATGTTACATAGTTATATAGTTAGTACGGTCGAAAAAAGACATATGTCCATCAAGTTCAACCAGGGAATTAAGGGGTAGGGGTGTGGCGCGATATTGGGGAAGGGATGAGATTTTATATTTCTTCATAAGCATTAATCTTATTTTGTCAATTAGGAACATTCAGCACCCACCCGCTATCAAGGCAGCTGCCTATCATGTCATGCCCTACCTGCACAGGTGTGCTGGCTACTCAAATGATCCAATTAAGGAGGCCATTTAGTCAGCAGCAGCAGAAGTCCTGTGCCTGGACGCTCCAACAGCAGCCAGACACAAGCAGAAGCAGAAGCAGCAGAAGCACCACCTTTTGTTTCTTGGCTGCAGCAGCAGCAAGGCCCACAGGGCTGGCTAGCTGGCTAGCCAGCAAGCAGGTAGCAATGAAAGTAGGAATCTTTCTTTTTAACCCTGTAAGGGGGTGGTGCACTGTACCCGAAGATACTGCCATATCGGGTCAATGCATAGGGCGACGGAAGCAAGCTTCGAAATCGGCCCCCGTTCTCAAAAATCCATTTAATATATGGTCCCCAGATAGGGGACGTATCAGATATTAAACTGATAAGAACAGATACTACACTTGATCTTAGCCAAAAGGCCGAGAAGCGATAACCGTGAAAGGGGCGGGCCCAACAAGGTGCCCTTCATGGGCACTATCACTGCTTGCTGTCAGGGAGGCTGCCAGACAATTTTCCATGCACACTCTGGGCTGGGGGGCAGTCAACCACCAGTACACACAGCAGAACCTAAACCCATACCATTATTGCTAAGCAGCAAGACAGGGGCCCATTGCACTCCCACGGGGCCTTTTTAAATGCAATCCATAACCCGGATTTGCCAGGAACCCTTCTTACTCCTCCTACTTGCATGTGACACTGGGCTTAGGATCTGCATAGGAAACACACACACAAGCACACACCTACCTTTGTTGCCTGCAGATGCCTCCTTGGCTGTCCCCAAACGGTATCAAACCAACACCCACGGGAAGCTGTAAGCATAGAGGACATGCCTGCACCCCATTGGACTTACCTGTGTGGGTTAAACCCGGGTTATTTGACAACCTATGGCGGTGATGGTTCTGCTCAGGCAGAGCAGTGCTGATGCTCCTCATAAAGCTGTCGCTGCTGTGAAGGTTCTAGGTGACATCACAAATCCCTATGGTTACATACACAACAAAGCTGGGTTGTTGTTGTTTACACTCTGCAAGGCCTGTGGAAGTGAGTGACATCATAGCACTGTAGTTCTGAGGGTTCTAGATGGATGCAACAATCTCCTGTTGCTTCTATGAAGGCCATAATAGACGACATCACCAAACAGCTCCATAGTCACATACACAGCAAAGGAGAGATGTTGTTTACACCTAGTGATGTCAGTGGTATTGAGTGACATCACAGCACAGTGCTAAGGCTCCTGGGCCTGGACACAGCAGCGGCTGCAATATCTCAACGGAGAATACGTTTATATATATGTGTGTGTGTGCGCGTATATATATATATATATATGTATATATATATATATATATATATATATATTTCTCCGCCGAAATCACTTTTAAACCCATTTCCACCTTTTTTTCCCTTCTCTTCCTCTTACTTTTTTTTCACGTTTTTTTACGTTTTTCTCCTTTTCGCCTCTTTTCTGGGCGTATTATTCTTCTTTTTCTTCTTTTTTTTCGTCTAATGCATACCCCATCAGTGCAGCAATGCTTATTCAATACCGCCAGCAGATGGAGACACTGGGGGATAATTTTCTAAGGATTTATACTGATTTTTCCTGTCTGAATTTGTCGCACAGAAAGTTGCAGGCCAAATATGTGTGACATTTCTGCGACTTTAGCTTCTAGAGCATTTTTACAACATTATACATAGGTGCTGAATACATAAAAAGCGACTGTTCAGCGACAGACAAGTCGCATCGGCTGAAAGTAGGCCAGAATGTCAGTCCATGTTGGAGCAGGTTTAGATACAGTCTAAAGTATAGATCTCAAAGTCTGTGCACAGAATTTAGCAAGGGCCTCGCACCTTCTGATGCATCAGGTAGGTGCACAATAGCATAGCCTAACCCTCTGTACTTTGGCTGATGACCAAGAAGGTGGCCAATCATTAGTGCAATGGATGGCTGGAAGCATTTGGTCTTTGCCTTTGCAATACCACAGAAGCAATGCATGGTCAATTTACAGCAATGACACAACCTGTGTGAACAGCCAGGAGACCCCCCCCACCCCCCCCCCCCCCCCCCCCCCCCCCATGTTATGTTACATAGTTATATAGTTAGTACGGTCGAAAAAAGACATATGTCCATCAAGTTCAACCAGGGAATTAAGGGGTAGGGGTGTGGCGCGATATTGGGGAAGGGATGAGATTTTATATTTCTTCATAAGCATTAATCTTATTTTGTCAATTAGGAACATTCAGCACCCACCCGCTATCAAGGCAGCTGCCTATCATGTCATGCCCTACCTGCACAGGTGTGCTGGCTACTCAAATGATCCAATTAAGGAGGCCATTTAGTCAGCAGCAGCAGAAGTCCTGTGCCTGGACGCTCCAACAGCAGCCAGACACAAGCAGAAGCAGAAGCAGCAGAAGCACCACCTTTTGTTTCTTGGCTGCAGCAGCAGCAAGGCCCACAGGGCTGGCTAGCTGGCTAGCCAGCAAGCAGGTAGCAATGAAAGTAGGAATCTTTCTTTTTAACCCTGTAAGGGGGTGGTGCACTGTACCCGAAGATACTGCCATATCGGGTCAATGCATAGGGCGACGGAAGCAAGCTTCGAAATCGGCCCCCGTTCTCAAAAATCCATTTAATATATGGTCCCCAGATAGGGGACGTATCAGATATTAAACTGATAAGAACAGATACTACACTTGATCTTAGCCAAAAGGCCGAGAAGCGATAACCGTGAAAGGGGCGGGCCCAACAAGGTGCCCTTCATGGGCACTATCACTGCTTGCTGTCAGGGAGGCTGCCAGACAATTTTCCATGCACACTCTGGGCTGGGGGGCAGTCAACCACCAGTACACACAGCAGAACCTAAACCCATACCATTATTGCTAAGCAGCAAGACAGGGGCCCATTGCACTCCCACGGGGCCTTTTTAAATGCAATCCATAACCCGGATTTGCCAGGAACCCTTCTTACTCCTCCTACTTGCATGTGACACTGGGCTTAGGATCTGCATAGGAAACACACACACAAGCACACACCTACCTTTGTTGCCTGCAGATGCCTCCTTGGCTGTCCCCAAACGGTATCAAACCAACACCCACGGGAAGCTGTAAGCATAGAGGACATGCCTGCACCCCATTGGACTTACCTGTGTGGGTTAAACCCGGGTTATTTGACAACCTATGGCGGTGATGGTTCTGCTCAGGCAGAGCAGTGCTGATGCTCCTCATAAAGCTGTCGCTGCTGTGAAGGTTCTAGGTGACATCACAAATCCCTATGGTTACATACACAACAAAGCTGGGTTGTTGTTGTTTACACTCTGCAAGGCCTGTGGAAGTGAGTGACATCATAGCACTGTAGTTCTGAGGGTTCTAGATGGATGCAACAATCTCCTGTTGCTTCTATGAAGGCCATAATAGACGACATCACCAAACAGCTCCATAGTCACATACACAGCAAAGGAGAGATGTTGTTTACACCTAGTGATGTCAGTGGTATTGAGTGACATCACAGCACAGTGCTAAGGCTCCTGGGCCTGGACACAGCAGCGGCTGCAATATCTCAACGGAGAATACGTTTATATATATGTGTGTGTGTGCGCGTATATATATATATATATATGTATATATATATATATATATATATTTCTCCGCCGAAATCACTTTTAAACCCATTTCCACCTTTTTTTCCCTTCTCTTCCTCTTACTTTTTTTTCACGTTTTTTTACGTTTTTCTCCTTTTCGCCTCTTTTCTGGGCGTATTATTCTTCTTTTTCTTCTTTTTTTTCGTCTAATGCATACCCCATCAGTGCAGCAATGCTTATTCAATACCGCCAGCAGATGGAGACACTGGGGGATAATTTTCTAAGGATTTATACTGATTTTTCCTGTCTGAATTTGTCGCACAGAAAGTTGCAGGCCAAATATGTGTGACATTTCTGCGACTTTAGCTTCTAGAGCATTTTTACAACATTATACATAGGTGCTGAATACATAAAAAGCGACTGTTCAGCGACAGACAAGTCGCATCGGCTGAAAGTAGGCCAGAATGTCAGTCCATGTTGGAGCAGGTTTAGATACAGTCTAAAGTATAGATCTCAAAGTCTGTGCACAGAATTTAGCAAGGGCCTCGCACCTTCTGATGCATCAGGTAGGTGCACAATAGCATAGCCTAACCCTCTGTACTTTGGTCTATATTGATGCGGGACATAGACAGCCAGCTGATGACCAATCCATTAGTGCAATGGATGGCTGGAAGCATTTGTCTTTGCCTTTGCAATACCACAGAAGCAATGCATGGTCAATGTACAGCAATGACACACCTGTGTGAACAGCCAGGAGACCCCCCCCCCCCCCCATGTTATGTTACATAGTTACATAGTTAGTACGGTCGAAAAAAGACATATGTCCATCAAGTTCAACCAGGGAATTAAGGGGTAGGGGTGTGGCGCGATATTGGGGAAGGGATGAGATTTTATATTTCTTCATAAGCATTAATCTTATTTTGTCAATTAGGAACATTCAGCACCCACCCGCTATCAAGGCAGCTGCCTATCATGTCATGCCCTACCTGCACAGGTGTGCTGGCTACTCAAATGATCCAATTAAGGAGGCCATTTAGTCAGCAGCAGCAGAAGTCCTGTGCCTGGATGCTCCAACAGCGGCCAGACACAAGCAGAAGCAGAAGCAGCAGAAGCAGCAGCAGCACCACCTTTTGTTTTTTGGCTGCAGCAGCAGCAAGGCCCACAGGGCTGGCTAGCTGGCTAGCCAGCAAGCAGGTAGCAATGAAAGTAGGAATCTTTCTTTTTAACCCTGTAAGGGGGTGGTGCACTGTACCCGAAGATACTGCCATATCGGGTCAATGCATAGGGCGACGGAAGCAAGCTTCGAAATCGGCCCCCGTTCTCAAAAATCCATTTAATATATGGTCCCCAGATAGGGGACGTATCAGATATTAAACTGATAAGAACAGATTTTTTTTTTTTTTTTTTATCTAAAGCCGAGGAACGTGCTTTCGATTCACCCAAAGTGCAAGAAAAAGTGCAAACGTGTTACACTAAAAAAAACGTGCACAAAGGATGCGGTCTATCGCAAGCCCTTCTCCGATAGGAGAGAGGCCCCCCAACAAACCTTACCCTTCGCCTCCGGACCAAAAGGTACCTGCGAGGTTCCAGGTTCGATGTCCCTTTTCGCCGAAGCTACTAGGGGACCACAAATGCTCCCGGCATCCCCCTTGGCGTTAGCCAAGGTATCTGCCCGCAGAGCCGATTACGGTAGGTACCCTGCCAAAGCAGGAGTACCCGGGGTGTTTGCAGGGAGGTGCGGAACCTAATGGCCACACACACCTCCCCTAGACCGCCAGGAGGGACACCCAGAAGGGCTACCGCATCCTGACCAATCCTGTGAACACACAACACGCAAAAAGTGACACAGTGAGACAAAAAAAGAAATAAATAAGTGAATGTGTGCAGATATACTGCCCGGACATCCGGCCGGATCTATAAAAATTTCTCTGATCCTAGCCAGAAGGCCGGGAATCAAGAGGTGAGTGCCACAAGGTGAAGAGATTATGGTGCCCGTGCTTCAACTCAGTGAGCCTATTCTCCCAGTGAGTTTCGGCACCTCGGGGTCACCACTCCCCGAGGCACAAAAGTACCTCGGCTCTAGACCCTCTCAGCCTCATGGCGAGACCCGGAGGGAACAGGTCACATCGGGGCAGCCGTCGAGCTGATTCCTCAGAACCAGCCCCGGAAAGCCCTGGTACACCTGCTCCTCCATGCAGCACCCATCCCCACCAGCCCCATACCGGCGTTACTATACACCGGCATGAAAAACTGATAAGAACAGATACTACACTTGATCTTAGCCAAAAGGCCGAGAAGCGATAACTGTGAAAGGGGCGGGCCCAACAAGGTGCCCTTCATGGGCACTATCACTGCTTGCTGTCAGGGAGGCTGCCAGACAATTTTCCATGCACACTCTGGGCTGGGGGGCAGTCAACCACCAGTACACACAGCAGAACCTAAACCCATACCATTATTGCTAAGCAGCAAGACAGGGGCCCATTGCACTCCCACGGGGCCTTTTTAAATGCAATCCATAACCCGGATTTGCCAGGAACCCTTCTTACTCCTCCTACTTGCATGTGACACTGGGCTTAGGATCTGCATAGGAAACACACACACAAGCACACACCTACCTTTGTTGCCTGCAGATGCCTCCTTGGCTGTCCCCAAACGGTATCAAACCAACACCCACGGGAAGCTGTAAGCATAGAGGACATGCCTGCACCCCATTGGACTTACCTGTGTGGGTTAAACCCGGGTTATTTGACAACCTATGGCGGTGATGGTTCTGCTCAGGCAGAGCAGTGCTGATGCTCCTCATAAAGCTGTCGCTGCTGTGAAGGTTCTAGGTGACATCACAAATCCCTATGGTTACATACACAACAAAGCTGGGTTGTTGTTGTTTACACTCTGCAAGGCCTGTGGAAGTGAGTGACATCATAGCACTGTAGTTCTGAGGGTTCTAGATGGATGCAACAATCTCCTGTTGCTTCTATGAAGGCCATAATAGACGACATCACCAAACAGCTCCATAGTCACATACACAGCAAAGGAGAGATGTTGTTTACACCTAGTGATGTCAGTGGTATTGAGTGACATCACAGCACAGTGCTAAGGCTCCTGGGCCTGGACACAGCAGCGGCTGCAATATCTCAACGGAGAATACGTTTATATATATGTGTGTGTGTGCGCGTATATATATATATATATATATATATATATATATATATATATATTTCTCCGCCGAAATCACTTTTAAACCCATTTCCACCTTTTTTTCCCTTCTCTTCCTCTTACTTTTTTTTCAAGTTTTTTTACGTTTTTCTCCTTTTCGCCTCTTTTCTGGGCGTATTATTCTTCTTTTTCTTCTTTTTTTTCGTCTAATGCATACCCCATCAGTGCAGCAATGCTTATTCAATACCGCCAGCAGATGGAGACACTGGGGGATAATTTTCTAAGGATTTATACTGATTTTTCCTGTCTGAATTTGTCGCACAGAAAGTTGCAGGCCAAATATGTGTGACATTTCTGCGACTTTAGCTTCTAGAGCATTTTTACAACATTATACATAGGTGCTGAATACATAAAAAGCGACTGTTCAGCGACAGACAAGTCGCATCGGCTGAAAGTAGGCCAGAATGTCAGTCCATGTTGGAGCAGGTTTAGATACAGTCTAAAGTATAGATCTCAAAGTCTGTGCACAGAATTTAGCAAGGGCCTCGCACCTTCTGATGCATCAGGTAGGTGCACAATAGCATAGCCTAACCCTCTGTACTTTGGTCTATATTGATGCGGGACATAGACAGCCAGCTGATGACCAATCCATTAGTGCAATGGATGGCTGGAAGCATTTGTCTTTGCCTTTGCAATACCACAGAAGCAATGCATGGTCAATGTACAGCAATGACACACCTGTGTGAACAGCCAGGAGACCCCCCCCCCCCATGTTATGTTACATAGTTACATAGTTAGTACGGTCGAAAAAAGACATATGTCCATCAAGTTCAACCAGGGAATTAAGGGGTAGGGGTGTGGCGCGATATTGGGGAAGGGATGAGATTTTATATTTCTTCATAAGCATTAATCTTATTTTGTCAATTAGGAACATTCAGCACCCACCCGCTATCAAGGCAGCTGCCTATCATGTCATGCCCTACCTGCACAGGTGTGCTGGCTACTCAAATGATCCAATTAAGGAGGCCATTTAGTCAGCAGCAGCAGAAGTCCTGTGCCTGGACGCTCCAACAGCGGCCAGACACAAGCAGAAGCAGAAGCAGCAGAAGCAGCAGCAGCACCACCTTTTGTTTTTTGGCTGCAGCAGCAGCAAGGCCCACAGGGCTGGCTAGCTGGCTAGCCAGCAAGCAGGTAGCAATGAAAGTAGGAATCTTTCTTTTTAACCCTGTAAGGGGGTGGTGCACTGTACCCGAAGATACTGCCATATCGGGTCAATGCATAGGGCGACGGAAGCAAGCTTCGAAATCGGCCCCCGTTCTCAAAAATCCATTTAATATATGGTCCCCAGATAGGGGACGTATCAGATATTAAACTGATAAGAACAGATTTAAAAAGTACATTTAAACGCATGTTAAGAACATAAAACCACTGTTTTTCCATTTTTGCCTTCTTCTTACCTGCTTTGATAAAAAAAAATCTGATTTTAGATTTGGTGCCCTCCCACCAGTGCAGCATAGGCTCGTGGGGTTTTCTTTGTGATTGCCAGCATTGGTAGGTCCGCACAAACTCCTCTTTTATCTCAGGGTCCTCTAGGAGTGTGGTGTTTAATCTCCAGAGGCCCCTTTTTGCTTTTTGCTCCCCCTCTAGCTCCAGGCCCACCAAGAGGAGCTTATGATCAGAGAAGATATTCTGCTCGAGCGTGCATTTCAGGGGTTTAAAAGCTCTAGAGGAAAAAATAAAATCGATTCTGGAGCTCACTCTTCCATTGGACCATGTGGCGCCCGGGTCCTCCGGCAAGAGATCCTTCCAGCAATCTTTCAAATTAAAATCATCAATAAAATTTTTAAGCAGGTAAGAAGTGCGGTCTTTACGATTAATATCCCCACCCTGCCGGTGTTCCCCATCACGTATGCAGTTAAAATCACCTCCCACCAGCAGGGGGGAAGACCCAACACAAAACAGTGGTAAAATTTCAAATAGTTCTGCCCGCTCCTGTTTATCAGGAGGGGCATACACATTTAAAACACAAATTAAAAGTCCATTAAAATATAGATGAATTAAAAGAGCTCTGCCAGGCACAATCTCAGTTACTGTATGAATAGAAAAGGACTGGCCTCGGCAGAGCAGCCCAACACCCACAGAACGACAGTCATTTGCACCGGACCATATGGATGGGCCCAGCTTCCAGTCTTCTTTTAAGTCTTTATAGTCCATTTTACTAGGGATTCCACATTCTTGTAGCAGGCAAAGGTCAAAGTCACATGTCTCTAGATAAGAAAATAAAGCAGCCCTGCGATCAGGGCTCTTTAAGGACCTCACATTGAGTGAGGCAATTTTTACAGGGATAGGCATAGTTTATGGAGAGTCCGTGCTTGGAGAATCAAAGTCAATAATAAGCTGCGTACCGTCATCCCCCGCCTGCGGGGTCATCAGCTCCTTGATGTTCTGAGGGTCGGAGCTTGAGATCGATGATGCCCCGACCCTGAGCTCGCTCTCGTCCGAACTACGGCACGCCGCTTTCCTTTGAATGTCTTCCTCTTCTTCTTCTCTTTGTCTTTTAAATGTCACACTGCTGTCCATATCCTCTGTGTTGCTCTCACTCGATGTAATCTCTGGCCCCCGGCTGATGGATCTGCGTCTTCTTTCATCTTTTGACGACTGGAACTGCTGCACAGGGGCCTGTGAGGCCTCTTTTCCGGAACCTTTGCCGCTACCTTGGGAAGTTTTCATCGCTTGTTCCCCAGCAAGCGTTGCTGAGGACTGTTGCTCCAACTTCCCCATCGATCGACGATGGCCAGTTTTACCCACCGGGTCCACTGCTGGCGGGGCAGCAAACCCTGGTTTGGCGCCACTTGTCTTCTTGGCCCTGTCCTGTATAGGCGGAGTAACAGGACCGGGCTCAGACCTGGCCACCTGGCTCCCCTTCCGGCGGGCTTTCACCGGGGCCTCTTCGTCCGGAGCAGGGCGACCCTGGGCCAAGCCAGTACCTGGCTTATGTTGCAATTTTGGGTCCACCTCTGCCCCCACTCTTGAGCCAGGTAGGAAGTCGATCGATGTCTTTCAATTTCCCGGGCAGTAAACTCGATCACCCGCCCGGGCTTCGTGGAATCCCCATGGCCTCCCCCTAGCACTACCACCGGTGGGCCCCCCGATGGAGCACCAGAGGTCTTGGGCCTGGACCCATCAGTACCTGCCATCTGGGGTTTGGGCATCTTAAAAAAGGACGTCTTTTGTCCTGTCCCCTCTTTGGGTGGGCCCAGCCTTGACCCACCCATCGTAGTTTTTGCTTTATGGGGACAGGAATTAAAATCGTGATTTTCCTCTCCGCAGAGGTTGCACCTTATCGTATGGCTACATCTTGAGGCTATGTGACCTTCTTGGCCACACCTATTGCAGCGAATCACACGCTCCGCGCCGCAGGTCTCCTGGGTGTGGCCAAACCTCAAGCAATTTCGGCAATACATAGGCATTTGAGGATAGAACAGGAAGCCCCGAACTCTCCCGATGGCAAAATTTGGGGGCGGATGGCAAAGACCCCCAATACCACCGGGATCCTTACGGAGCTTGACCCAGAACTTCCTCTTGCCGTTCCAGAACCGCACGGAGTTCAAGATTTTGTTTGCGAATCGCACCTCTTCGCAGTATCGTCAAAGAAAAGTGGCTATATCCTCCGTGGTCACATGAGGGCTGTGCATAGCCACCACCAACGGTATATGTTCCTCACCATAGAGGAACTGGAACGAAAGACCGTCGAGTCGATCGTCCCTCTGGTCCGCACCAGACAAGGTTGCATAGATGTTATCGCAACACGCCGTGGCCGTGAAGGTGACGGTATACAGGCCACGGCTTTCCTGGTCATTTAGACACAGGATGTCCTCCCTATTGAGGCGGAAGTAGTCAAGAAGAATCACCTCCGCAATGAAGCGGAGGTTCTTCAACTGACGATGGCTCTCCGACACCTCTATGCGGATGGTATTTCGCATCGACATTTCCCCAGAGGGGAAAGCCCAGGAGAACGGCATCTTCCACACCCAGGGACTAAGCCCCTTCCCCAATAGCAGCAGGGGCTCGGAATCCCGCTATAAAAGCGGAACCCTTACCCAAGGCAGAGGTCGGGGGTACCCTAGGTGCTTCCGAAGCTACAGGTAACGCTCAACGTACCGAAAATGCCTTCTGAGACACAAGGTCCCAGAGACAGGGGGATCGCAATCCGTTGTCTGTGGACTAAGCCCGCTCCCCAATAGCAGCAAGGGGGTGAAGTCCCTCCGTAAGGAGAGACAATCCCCCAAGGCCGAGAAGCGGGGTACCACAGACACCTTCCGACCAGACCAAATGCAGATACTACACTTGATCTTAGCCAAAAGGCCGAGAAGCGATAACCGTGAAAGGGGCGGGCCCAACAAGGTGCCCTTCATGGGCACTATCACTGCTTGCTGTCAGGGAGGCTGCCAGACAATTTTCCATGCACACTCTGGGCTGGGGGGCAGTCAACCACCAGTACACACAGCAGAACCTAAACCCATACCATTATTGCTAAGCAGCAAGACAGGGGCCCATTGCACTCCCACGGGGCCTTTTTAAATGCAATCCATAACCCGGATTTGCCAGGAACCCTTCTTACTCCTCCTACTTGCATGTGACACTGGGCTTAGGATCTGCATAGGAAACACACACACAAGCACACACCTACCTTTGTTGCCTGCAGATGCCTCCTTGGCTGTCCCCAAACGGTATCAAACCAACACCCACGGGAAGCTGTAAGCATAGAGGACATGCCTGCACCCCATTGGACTTACCTGTGTGGGTTAAACCCGGGTTATTTGACAACCTATGGCGGTGATGGTTCTGCTCAGGCAGAGCAGTGCTGATGCTCCTCATAAAGCTGTCGCTGCTGTGAAGGTTCTAGGTGACATCACAAATCCCTATGGTTACATACACAACAAAGCTGGGTTGTTGTTGTTTACACTCTGCAAGGCCTGTGGAAGTGAGTGACATCATAGCACTGTAGTTCTGAGGGTTCTAGATGGATGCAACAATCTCCTGTTGCTTCTATGAAGGCCATAATAGACGACATCACCAAACAGCTCCATAGTCACATACACAGCAAAGGAGAGATGTTGTTTACACCTAGTGATGTCAGTGGTATTGAGTGACATCACAGCACAGTGCTAAGGCTCCTGGGCCTGGACACAGCAGCGGCTGCAATATCTCAACGGAGAATACGTTTATATATATGTGTGTGTGTGCGCGTATATATATATATATATATATATATATATATATATATATATATTTCTCCGCCGAAATCACTTTTAAACCCATTTCCACCTTTTTTTCCCTTCTCTTCCTCTTACTTTTTTTTCACGTTTTTTTACGTTTTTCTCCTTTTCGCCTCTTTTCTGGGCGTATTATTCTTCTTTTTCTTCTTTTTTTTCGTCTAATGCATACCCCATCAGTGCAGCAATGCTTATTCAATACCGCCAGCAGATGGAGACACTGGGGGATAATTTTCTAAGGATTTATACTGATTTTTCCTGTCTGAATTTGTCGCACAGAAAGTTGCAGGCCAAATATGTGTGACATTTCTGAGACTTTAGCTTCTAGAGCATTTTTACAACATTATACATAGGTGCTGAATACATAAAAAGCGACTGTTCAGCGACAGACAAGTCGCATCGGCTGAAAGTAGGCCAGAATGTCAGTCCATGTTGGAGCAGGTTTAGATACAGTCTAAAGTATAGATCTCAAAGTCTGTGCACAGAATTTAGCAAGGGCCTCGCACCTTCTGATGCATCAGGTAGGTGCACAATAGCATAGCCTAACCCTCTGTACTTTGGTCTATATTGATGCGGGACATAGACAGCCAGCTGATGACCAATCCATTAGTGCAATGGATGGCTGGAAGCATTTGTCTTTGCCTTTGCAATACCACAGAAGCAATGCATGGTCAATGTACAGCAATGACACACCTGTGTGAACAACCAGGAGACCCCCCCCCCCCCCCCCATGTTATGTTACATAGTTACATAGTTAGTACGGTCGAAAAAAGACATATGTCCATCAAGTTCAACCAGGGAATTAAGGGGTAGGGGTGTGGCGCGATATTGGGGAAGGGATGAGATTTTATATTTCTTCATAAGCATTAATCTTATTTTGTCAATTAGGAACATTCAGCACCCACCCGCTATCAAGGCAGCTGCCTATCATGTCATGCCCTACCTGCACAGGTGTGCTGGCTACTCAAATGATCCAATTAAGGAGGCCATTTAGTCAGCAGCAGCAGAAGTCCTGTGCCTGGACGCTCCAACAGCGGCCAGACACAAGCAGAAGCAGAAGCAGCAGAAGCAGCAGCAGCAGCAGCACCACCTTTTGTTTTTTGGCTGCAGCAGCAGCAAGGCCCACAGGGCTGGCTAGCTGGCTAGCCAGCAAGCAGGTAGCAATGAAAGTAGGAATCTTTCTTTTTAACCCTGTAAGGGGGTGGTGCACTGTACCCGAAGATACTGCCATATCGGGTCAATGCATAGGGCGACGGAAGCAAGCTTCGAAATCGGCCCCCGTTCTCAAAAATCCATTTAATATATGGTCCCCAGATAGGGGACGTATCAGATATTAAACTGATAAGAACAGATACTACACTTGATCTTAGCCAAAAGGCCGAGAAGCGATAACCGTGAAAGGGGCGGGCCCAACAAGGTGCCCTTCATGGGCACTATCACTGCTTGCTGTCAGGGAGGCTGCCAGACAATTTTCCATTCACACTCTGGGCTGGGGGGCAGTCAACCACCAGTACACACAGCAGAACCTAAACCCATACCATTATTGCTAAGCAGCAAGACAGGGGCCCATTGCACTCCCACGGGGCCTTTTTAAATGCAATCCATAACCCGGATTTGCCAGGAACCCTTCTTACTCCTCCTACTTGCATGTGACACTGGGCTTAGGATCTGCATAGGAAACACACACACAAGCACACACCTACCTTTGTTGCCTGCAGATGCCTCCTTGGCTGTCCCCAAACGGTATCAAACCAACACCCACGGGAAGCTGTAAGCATAGAGGACATGCCTGCACCCCATTGGACTTACCTGTGTGGGTTAAACCCGGGTTATTTGACAACCTATGGCGGTGATGGTTCTGCTCAGGCAGAGCAGTGCTGATGCTCCTCATAAAGCTGTCGCTGCTGTGAAGGTTCTAGGTGACATCACAAATCCCTATGGTTACATACACAACAAAGCTGGGTTGTTGTTGTTTACACTCTGCAAGGCCTGTGGAAGTGAGTGACATCATAGCACTGTAGTTCTGAGGGTTCTAGATGGATGCAACAATCTCCTGTTGCTTCTATGAAGGCCATAATAGACGACATCACCAAACAGCTCCATAGTCACATACACAGCAAAGGAGAGATGTTGTTTACACCTAGTGATGTCAGTGGTATTGAGTGACATCACAGCACAGTGCTAAGGCTCCTGGGCCTGGACACAGCAGCGGCTGCAATATCTCAACGGAGAATACGTTTATATATATGTGTGTGTGTGCGCGTATATATATATATATATATATATATATATATATATATTTCTCCGCCGAAATCACTTTTAAACCCATTTCCACCTTTTTTTCCCTTCTCTTCCTCTTACTTTTTTTTCACGTTTTTTTACGTTTTTCTCCTTTTCGCCTCTTTTCTGGGCGTATTATTCTTCTTTTTCTTCTTTTTTTTCGTCTAATGCATACCCCATCAGTGCAGCAATGCTTATTCAATACCGCCAGCAGATGGAGACACTGGGGGATAATTTTCTAAGGATTTATACTGATTTTTCCTGTCTGAATTTGTCGCACAGAAAGTTGCAGGCCAAATATGTGTGACATTTCTGCGACTTTAGCTTCTAGAGCATTTTTACAACATTATACATAGGTGCTGAATACATAAAAAGCGACTGTTCAGCGACAGACAAGTCGCATCGGCTGAAAGTAGGCCAGAATGTCAGTCCATGTTGGAGCAGGTTTAGATACAGTCTAAAGTATAGATCTCAAAGTCTGTGCACAGAATTTAGCAAGGGCCTCGCACCTTCTGATGCATCAGGTAGGTGCACAATAGCATAGCCTAACCCTCTGTACTTTGGTCTATATTGATGCGGGACATAGACAGCCAGCTGATGACCAATCCATTAGTGCAATGGATGGCTGGAAGCATTTGTCTTTGCCTTTGCAATACCACAGAAGCAATGCATGGTCAATGTACAGCAATGACACACCTGTGTGAACAGCCAGGAGACCCCCCCCCCCCCCATGTTATGTTACATAGTTACATAGTTAGTACGGTCGAAAAAAGACATATGTCCATCAAGTTCAACCAGGGAATTAAGGGGTAGGGGTGTGGCGCGATATTGGGGAAGGGATGAGATTTTATATTTCTTCATAAGCATTAATCTTATTTTGTCAATTAGGAACATTCAGCACCCACCCGCTATCAAGGCAGCTGCCTATCATGTCATGCCCTACCTGCACAGGTGTGCTGGCTACTCAAATGATCCAATTAAGGAGGCCATTTAGTCAGCAGCAGCAGAAGTCCTGTGCCTGGACGCTCCAACAGCGGCCAGACACAAGCAGAAGCAGAAGCAGCAGAAGCAGCAGCAGCACCACCTTTTGTTTTTTGGCTGCAGCAGCAGCAAGGCCCACAGGGCTGGCTAGCTGGCTAGCCAGCAAGCAGGTAGCAATGAAAGTAGGAATCTTTCTTTTTAACCCTGTAAGGGGGTGGTGCACTGTACCCGAAGATACTGCCATATCGGGTCAATGCATAGGGCGACGGAAGCAAGCTTCGAAATCGGCCCCCGTTCTCAAAAATCCATTTAATATATGGTCCCCAGATAGGGGACGTATCAGATATTAAACTGATAAGAACAGATACTACACTTGATCTTAGCCAAAAGGCCGAGAAGCGATAACCGTGAAAGGGGCGGGCCCAACAAGGTGCCCTTCATGGGCACTATCACTGCTTGCTGTCAGGGAGGCTGCCAGACAATTTTCCATGCACACTCTGGGCTGGGGGGCAGTCAACCACCAGTACACACAGCAGAACCTAAACCCATACCATTATTGCCAAGCAGCAAGACAGGGGCCCATTGCACTCCCACGGGGCCTTTTTAAATGCAATCCATAACCCGGATTTGCCAGGAACCCTTCTTACTCCTCCTACTTGCATGTGACACTGGGCTTAGGATCTGCATAGGAAACACACACACAAGCACACACCTACCTTTGTTGCCTGCAGATGCCTCCTTGGCTGTCCCCAAATGGTATCAAACCAACACCCACGGGAAGCTGTAAGCATAGAGGACATGCCTGCACCCCATTGGACTTACCTGTGTGGGTTAAACCCGGGTTATTTGACAACCTATGGCGGTGATGGTTCTGCTCAGGCAGAGCAGTGCTGATGCTCCTCATAAAGCTGTCGCTGCTGTGAAGGTTCTAGGTGACATCACAAATCCCTATGGTTACATACACAACAAAGCTGGGTTGTTGTTGTTTACACTCTGCAAGGCCTGTGGAAGTGAGTGACATCATAGCACTGTAGTTCTGAGGGTTCTAGATGGATGCAACAATCTCCTGTTGCTTCTATGAAGGCCATAATAGACGACATCACCAAACAGCTCCATAGTCACATACACAGCAAAGGAGAGATGTTGTTTACACCTAGTGATGTCAGTGGTATTGAGTGACATCACAGCACAGTGCTAAGGCTCCTGGGCCTGGACACAGCAGCGGCTGCAATATCTCAACGGAGAATACGTTTATATATATGTGTGTGTGTGCGCGTATATATATATATATATATATATATATATATATATATATATTTCTCCGCCGAAATCACTTTTAAACCCATTTCCACCTTTTTTTCCCTTCTCTTCCTCTTACTTTTTTTTCACGTTTTTTTACGTTTTTCTCCTTTTCGCCTCTTTTCTGGGCGTATTATTCTTCTTTTTCTTCTTTTTTTTCGTCTAATGCATATCCCATCAGTGCAGCAATGCTTATTCAATACCGCCAGCAGATGGAGACACTGGGGGATAATTTTCTAAGGATTTATACTGATTTTTCCTGTCTGAATTTGTCGCACAGAAAGTTGCAGGCCAAATATGTGTGACATTTCTGCGACTTTAGCTTCTAGAGCATTTTTACAACATTATACATAGGTGCTGAATACATAAAAAGCGACTGTTCAGCGACAGACAAGTCGCATCGGCTGAAAGTAGGCCAGAATGTCAGTCCATGTTGGAGCAGGTTTAGATACAGTCTAAAGTATAGATCTCAAAGTCTGTGCACAGAATTTAGCAAGGGCCTCGCACCTTCTGATGCATCAGGTAGGTGCACAATAGCATAGCCTAACCCTCTGTACTTTGGTCTATATTGATGCGGGACATAGACAGCCAGCTGATGACCAATCCATTAGTGCAATGGATGGCTGGAAGCATTTGTCTTTGCCTTTGCAATACCACAGAAGCAATGCATGGTCAATGTACAGCAATGACACACCTGTGTGAACAGCCAGGAGACCCCCCCCCCCCCCCCCCATGTTATGTTACATAGTTACATAGTTAGTACGGTCGAAAAAAGACATATGTCCATCAAGTTCAACCAGGGAATTAAGGGGTAGGGGTGTGGCGCGATATTGGGGAAGGGATGAGATTTTATATTTCTTCATAAGCATTAATCTTATTTTGTCAATTAGGAACATTCAGCACCCACCCGCTATCAAGGCAGCTGCCTATCATGTCATGCCCTACCTGCACAGGTGTGCTGGCTACTCAAATGATCCAATTAAGGAGGCCATTTAGTCAGCAGCAGCAGAAGTCCTGTGCCTGGATGCTCCAACAGCGGCCAGACACAAGCAGAAGCAGCAGAAGCAGCAGCAGCACCACCTTTTGTTTTTTGGCTGCAGCAGCAGCAAGGCCCACAGGGCTGGCTAGCTGGCTAGCCAGCAAGCAGGTAGCAATGAAAGTAGGAATCTTTCTTTTTAACCCTGTAAGGGGGTGGTGCACTGTACCCGAAGATACTGCCATATCGGGTCAATGCATAGGGCGACGGAAGCAAGCTTCGAAATCGGCCCCCGGTCTCAAAAATCCATTTAATATATGGTCCCCAGATAGGGGACGTATCAGATATTAAACTGATAAGAACAGATACTACACTTGATCTTAGCCAAAAGGCCGAGAAGCGATAACCGTGAAAGGGGCGGGCCCAACAAGGTGCCCTTCATGGGCACTATCACTGCTTGCTGTCAGGGAGGCTGCCAGACAATTTTCCATGCACACTCTGGGCTGGGGGGCAGTCAACCACCAGTACACACAGCAGAACCTAAACCCATACCATTATTGCTAAGCAGCAAGACAGGGGCCCATTGCACTCCCACGGGGCCTTTTTAAATGCAATCCATAACCCGGATTTGCCAGGAACCCTTCTTACTCCTCCTACTTGCATGTGACACTGGGCTTAGGATCTGCATAGGAAACACACACACAAGCACACACCTACCTTTGTTGCCTGCAGATGCCTCCTTGGCTGTCCCCAAACGGTATCAAACCAACACCCACGGGAAGCTGTAAGCATAGAGGACATGCCTGCACCCCATTGGACTTACCTGTGTGGGTTAAACCCGGGTTATTTGACAACCTATGGCGGTGATGGTTCTGCTCAGGCAGAGCAGTGCTGATGCTCCTCATAAAGCTGTCGCTGCTGTGAAGGTTCTAGGTGACATCACAAATCCCTATGGTTACATACACAACAAAGCTGGGTTGTTGTTGTTTACACTCTGCAAGGCCTGTGGAAGTGAGTGACATCATAGCACTGTAGTTCTGAGGGTTCTAGATGGATGCAACAATCTCCTATTGCTTCTATGAAGGCCATAATAGACGACATCACCAAACAGCTCCATAGTCACATACACAGCAAAGGAGAGATGTTGTTTACACCTAGTGATGTCAGTGGTATTGAGTGACATCACAGCACAGTGCTAAGGCTCCTGGGCCTGGACACAGCAGCGGCTGCAATATCTCAACGGAGAATACGTTTATATATATGTGTGTGTGTGCGCGTATATATATATATATATATATATATATATATATATATATTTCTCCGCCGAAATCACTTTTAAACCCATTTCCACCTTTTTTTCCCTTCTCTTCCTCTTACTTTTTTTTCACGTTTTTTTACGTTTTTCTCCTTTTTGCCTCTTTTCTGGGCGTATTATTCTTCTTTTTCTTCTTTTTTTTCGTCTAATGCATACCCCATCAGTGCAGCAATGCTTATTCAATACCGCCAGCAGATGGAGACACTGGGGGATAATTTTCTAAGGATTTATACTGATTTTTCCTGTCTGAATTTGTCGCACAGAAAGTTGCAGGCCAAATATGTGTGACATTTCTGCGACTTTAGCTTCTAGAGCATTTTTACAACATTATACATAGGTGCTGAATACATAAAAAGCGACTGTTCAGCGACAGACAAGTCGCATCGGCTGAAAGTAGGCCAGAATGTCAGTCCATGTTGGAGCAGGTTTAGATACAGTCTAAAGTATAGATCTCAAAGTCTGTGCACAGAATTTAGCAAGGGCCTCGCACCTTCTGATGCATCAGGTAGGTGCACAATAGCATAGCCTAACCCTCTGTACTTTGGTCTATATTGATGCGGGACATAGACAGCCAGCTGATGACCAATCCATTAGTGCAATGGATGGCTAGAAGCATTTGTCTTTGCCTTTGCAATACCACAGAAGCAATGCATGGTCAATGTACAGCAATGACACACCTGTGTGAACAGCCAGGAGACCCCCCCCCCCCCCCATGTTATGTTACATAGTTACATAGTTAGTACGGTCGAAAAAAGACATATGTCCATCAAGTTCAACCAGGGAATTAAGGGGTAGGGGTGTGGCGCGATATTGGGGAAGGGATGAGATTTTATATTTCTTCATAAGCATTAATCTTATTTTGTCAATTAGGAACATTCAGCACCCACCCGCTATCAAGGCAGCTGCCTATCATGTCATGCCCTACCTGCACAGGTGTGCTGGCTACTCAAATGATCCAATTAAGGAGGCCATTTAGTCAGCAGCAGCAGAAGTCCTGTGCCTGGACGCTCCAACAGCGGCCAGACACAAGCAGAAGCAGAAGCAGCAGAAGCAGCAGCAGCACCACCTTTTGTTTTTTGGCTGCAGCAGCAGCAAGGCCCACAGGGCTGGCTAGCTGGCTAGCCAGCAAGCAGGTAGCAATGAAAGTAGGAATCTTTCTTTTTAACCCTGTAAGGGGGTGGTGCACTGTACCCGAAGATACTGCCATATCGGGTCAATGCATAGGGCGACGGAAGCAAGCTTCGAAATCGGCCCCCGTTCTCAAAAATCCATTTAATATATGGTCCCCAGATAGGGGACGTATCAGATATTAAACTGATAAGAACAGATACTACACTTGATCTTAGCCAAAAGGCCGAGAAGCGATAACCGTGAAAGGGGCGGGCCCAACAAGGTGCCCTTCATGGGCACTATCACTGCTTGCTGTCAGGGAGGCTGCCAGACAATTTTCCATGCACACTCTGGGCTGGGGGGCAGTCAACCACCAGTACACACAGCAGAACCTAAACCCATACCATTATTGCTAAGCAGCAAGACAGGGGCCCATTGCACTCCCACGGGGCCTTTTTAAATGCAATCCATAACCCGGATTTGCCAGGAACCCTTCTTACTCCTCCTACTTGCATGTGACACTGGGCTTAGGATCTGCATAGGAAACACACACAAGCACACACCTACCTTTGTTGCCTGCAGATGCCTCCTTGGCTGTCCCCAAACGGTATCAAACCAACACCCACGGGAAGCTGTAAGCATAGAGGACATGCCTGCACCCCATTGGACTTACCTGTGTGGGTTAAACCCGGGTTATTTGACAACCTATGGCGGTGATGGTTCTGCTCAGGCAGAGCAGTGCTGATGCTCCTCATAAAGCTGTCGCTGCTGTGAAGGTTCTAGGTGACATCACAAATTCCTATGGTTACATACACAACAAAGCTGGGTTGTTGTTGTTTACACCCTGCAAGGCCTGTGGAAGTGAGTGACATCATAGCACTGTAGTTCTGAGGGTTCTAGATGGATGCAACAATCTCCTGTTGCTTCTATGAAGGCCATAATAGACGACATCACCAAACAGCTCCATAGTCACATACACAGCAAAGGAGAGATGTTGTTTACACCTAGTGATGTCAGTGGTATTGAGTGACATCACAGCACAGTGCTAAGGCTCCTGGGCCTGGACACAGCAGCGGCTGCAATATCTCAACGGAGAATACGTTTATATATATGTGTGTGTGTGCGCGTATATATATATATATATATATATATATATATATATATATATATTTCTCCGCCGAAATCACTTTTAAACCCATTTCCACCTTTTTTTCCCTTCTCTTCCTCTTACTTTTTTTTCACGTTTTTTTACGTTTTTCTCCTTTTCGCCTCTTTTCTGGGCGTATTATTCTTCTTTTTCTTCTTTTTTTTCATCTAATGCATACCCCATCAGTGCAGCAATGCTTATTCAATACCGCCAGCAGATGGAGACACTGGGGGATAATTTTCTAAGGATTTATACTGATTTTTCCTGTCTGAATTTGTCGCACAGAAAGTTGCAGGCCAAATATGTGTGACATTTCTGCGACTTTAGCTTCTAGAGCATTTTTACAACATTATACATAGGTGCTGAATACATAAAAAGCGACTGTTCAGCGACAGACAAGTCGCATCGGCTGAAAGTAGGCCAGAATGTCAGTCCATGTTGGAGCAGGTTTAGATACAGTCTAAAGTATAGATCTCAAAGTCTGTGCACAGAATTTAGCAAGGGCCTCGCACCTTCTGATGCATCAGGTAGGTGCACAATAGCATAGCCTAACCCTCTGTACTTTGGTCTATATTGATGCGGGACATAGACAGCCAGCTGATGACCAATCCATTAGTGCAATGGATGGCTGGAAGCATTTGTCTTTGCCTTTGCAATACCACAGAAGCAATGCATGGTCAATGTACAGCAATGACACACCTGTGTGAACAGCCAGGAGACCCCCCCCCCCCCCATGATAAGTTACATAGTTACATAGTTAGTACGGTCGAAAAAAGACATATGTCCATCAAGTTCAACCAGGGAATTAAGGGGTAGGGGTGTGGCGCGATATTGGGGAAGGGATGAGATTTTATATTTCTTCATAAGCATTAATCTTATTTTGTCAATTAGGAACATTCAGCACCCACCCGCTATCAAGGCAGCTGCCTATCATGTCATGCCCTACCTGCACAGGTGTGCTGGCTACTCAAATGATCCAATTAAGGAGGCCATTTAGTCAGCAGCAGCAGAAGTCCTGTGCCTGGACGCTCCAACAGCGGCCAGACACAAGCAGAAGCAGAAGCAGCAGAAGCAGCAGCAGCACCACCTTTTGTTTTTTGGCTGCAGCAGCAGCAAGGCCCACAGGGCTGGCTAGCTGGCTAGCCAGCAAGCAGGTAGCAATGAAAGTAGGAATCTTTCTTTTTAACCCTGTAAGGGGGTGGTGCACTGTACCCGAAGATACTGCCATATCGGGTCAATGCATAGGGCGACGGAAGCAAGCTTCGAAATCGGCCCCCGTTCTCAAAAATCCATTTAATATATGGTCCCCAGATAGGGGACGTATCAGATATTAAACTGATAAGAACAGATACTACACTTGATCTTAGCCAAAAGGCCGAGAAGCGATAACCGTGAAAGGGGCGGGCCCAACAAGGTGCCCTTCATGGGCACTATCACTGCTTGCTGTCAGGGAGGCTGCCAGACAATTTTCCATGCACACTCTGGGCTGGGGGGCAGTCAACCACCAGTACACACAGCAGAACCTAAACCCATACCATTATTGCTAAGCAGCAAGACAGGGGCCCATTGCACTCCCACGGGGCCTTTTTAAATGCAATCCATAACCCGGATTTGCCAGGAACCCTTCTTACTCCTCCTACTTGCATGTGACACTGGGCTTAGGATCTGCATAGGAAACACACACACAAGCACACACCTACCTTTGTTGCCTGCAGATGCCTCCTTGGCTGTCCCCAAACGGTATCAAACCAACACCCACGGGAAGCTGTAAGCATAGAGGACATGCCTGCACCCCATTGGACTTACCTGTGTGGGTTAAACCCGGGTTATTTGACAACCTATGGCGGTGATGGTTCTGCTCAGGCAGAGCAGTGCTGATGCTCCTCATAAAGCTGTCGCTGCTGTGAAGGTTCTAGGTGACATCACAAATCCCTATGGTTACATACACAACAAAGCTGGGTTGTTGTTGTTTACACTCTGCAAGGCCTGTGGAAGTGAGTGACATCATAGCACTGTAGTTCTGAGGGTTCTAGATGGATGCAACAATCTCCTATTGCTTCTATGAAGGCCATAATAGACGACATCACCAAACAGCTCCATAGTCACATACACAGCAAAGGAGAGATGTTGTTTACACCTAGTGATGTCAGTGGTATTGAGTGACATCACAGCACAGTGCTAAGGCTCCTGGGCCTGGACACAGCAGCGGCTGCAATATCTCAACGGAGAATACGTTTATATATATGTGTGTGTGTGCGCGTATATATATATATATATATATATATATATATATATATATATATATATATTTCTCCGCCGAAATCACTTTTAAACCCATTTCCACCTTTTTTTCCCTTCTCTTCCTCTTACTTTTTTTTCACGTTTTTTTACGTTTTTCTCCTTTTTGCCTCTTTTCTGGGCGTATTATTCTTCTTTTTCTTCTTTTTTTTCGTCTAATGCATACCCCATCAGTGCAGCAATGCTTATTCAATACCGCCAGCAGATGGAGACACTGGGGGATAATTTTCTAAGGATTTATACTGATTTTTCCTGTCTGAATTTGTCGCACAGAAAGTTGCAGGCCAAATATGTGTGACATTTCTGCGACTTTAGCTTCTAGAGCATTTTTACAACATTATACATAGGTGCTGAATACATAAAAAGCGACTGTTCAGCGACAGACAAGTCGCATCGGCTGAAAGTAGGCCAGAATGTCAGTCCATGTTGGAGCAGGTTTAGATACAGTCTAAAGTATAGATCTCAAAGTCTGTGCACAGAATTTAGCAAGGGCCTCGCACCTTCTGATGCATCAGGTAGGTGCACAATAGCATAGCCTAACCCTCTGTACTTTGGTCTATATTGATGCGGGACATAGACAGCCAGCTGATGACCAATCCATTAGTGCAATGGATGGCTAGAAGCATTTGTCTTTGCCTTTGCAATACCACAGAAGCAATGCATGGTCAATGTACAGCAATGACACACCTGTGTGAACAGCCAGGAGACCCCCCCCCCCATGTTATGTTACATAGTTACATAGTTAGTACGGTCGAAAAAAGACATATGTCCATCAAGTTCAACCAGGGAATTAAGGGGTAGGGGTGTGGCGCGATATTGGGGAAGGGATGAGATTTTATATTTCTTCATAAGCATTAATCTTATTTTGTCAATTAGGAACATTCAGCACCCACCCGCTATCAAGGCAGCTGCCTATCATGTCATGCCCTACCTGCACAGGTGTGCTGGCTACTCAAATGATCCAATTAAGGAGGCCATTTAGTCAGCAGCAGCAGAAGTCCTGTGCCTGGACGCTCCAACAGCGGCCAGACACAAGCAGAAGCAGAAGCAGCAGAAGCAGCAGCAGCACCACCTTTTGTTTTTTGGCTGCAGCAGCAGCAAGGCCCACAGGGCTGGCTAGCTGGCTAGCCAGCAAGCAGGTAGCAATGAAAGTAGGAATCTTTCTTTTTAACCCTGTAAGGGGGTGGTGCACTGTACCCGAAGATACTGCCATATCGGGTCAATGCATAGGGCGACGGAAGCAAGCTTCGAAATCGGCCCCCGTTCTCAAAAATCCATTTAATATATGGTCCCCAGATAGGGGACGTATCAGATATTAAACTGATAAGAACAGATACTACACTTGATCTTAGCCAAAAGGCCGAGAAGCGATAACCGTGAAAGGGGCGGGCCCAACAAGGTGCCCTTCATGGGCACTATCACTGCTTGCTGTCAGGGAGGCTGCCAGACAATTTTCCATGCACACTCTGGGCTGGGGGGCAGTCAACCACCAGTACACACAGCAGAACCTAAACCCATACCATTATTGCTAAGCAGCAAGACAGGGGCCCATTGCACTCCCACGGGGCCTTTTTAAATGCAATCCATAACCCGGATTTGCCAGGAACCCTTCTTACTCCTCCTACTTGCATGTGACACTGGGCTTAGGATCTGCATAGGAAACACACACAAGCACACACCTACCTTTGTTGCCTGCAGATGCCTCCTTGGCTGTCCCCAAACGGTATCAAACCAACACCCACGGGAAGCTGTAAGCATAGAGGACATGCCTGCACCCCATTGGACTTACCTGTGTGGGTTAAACCCGGGTTATTTGACAACCTATGGCGGTGATGGTTCTGCTCAGGCAGAGCAGTGCTGATGCTCCTCATAAAGCTGTCGCTGCTGTGAAGGTTCTAGGTGACATCACAAATTCCTATGGTTACATACACAACAAAGCTGGGTTGTTGTTGTTTACACCCTGCAAGGCCTGTGGAAGTGAGTGACATCATAGCACTGTAGTTCTGAGGGTTCTAGATGGATGCAACAATCTCCTGTTGCTTCTATGAAGGCCATAATAGACGACATCACCAAACAGCTCCATAGTCACATACACAGCAAAGGAGAGATGTTGTTTACACCTAGTGATGTCAGTGGTATTGAGTGACATCACAGCACAGTGCTAAGGCTCCTGGGCCTGGACACAGCAGCGGCTGCAATATCTCAACGGAGAATACGTTTATATATATGTGTGTGTGTGCGCGTATATATATATATATATATATATATATATATATATATATATATATTTCTCCGCCGAAATCACTTTTAAACCCATTTCCACCTTTTTTTCCCTTCTCTTCCTCTTACTTTTTTTTCACGTTTTTTTACGTTTTTCTCCTTTTCGCCTCTTTTCTGGGCGTATTATTCTTCTTTTTCTTCTTTTTTTTCATCTAATGCATACCCCATCAGTGCAGCAATGCTTATTCAATACCGCCAGCAGATGGAGACACTGGGGGATAATTTTCTAAGGATTTATACTGATTTTTCCTGTCTGAATTTGTCGCACAGAAAGTTGCAGGCCAAATATGTGTGACATTTCTGCGACTTTAGCTTCTAGAGCATTTTTACAACATTATACATAGGTGCTGAATACATAAAAAGCGACTGTTCAGCGACAGACAAGTCGCATCGGCTGAAAGTAGGCCAGAATGTCAGTCCATGTTGGAGCAGGTTTAGATACAGTCTAAAGTATAGATCTCAAAGTCTGTGCACAGAATTTAGCAAGGGCCTCGCACCTTCTGATGCATCAGGTAGGTGCACAATAGCATAGCCTAACCCTCTGTACTTTGGTCTATATTGATGCGGGACATAGACAGCCAGCTGATGACCAATCCATTAGTGCAATGGATGGCTGGAAGCATTTGTCTTTGCCTTTGCAATACCACAGAAGCAATGCATGGTCAATGTACAGCAATGACACACCTGTGTGAACAGCCAGGAGACCCCCCCCCCCCCCCATGATAAGTTACATAGTTACATAGTTAGTACGGTCGAAAAAAGACATATGTCCATCAAGTTCAACCAGGGAATTAAGGGGTAGGGGTGTGGCGCGATATTGGGGAAGGGATGAGATTTTATATTTCTTCATAAGCATTAATCTTATTTTGTCAATTAGGAACATTCAGCACCCACCCGCTATCAAGGCAGCTGCCTATCATGTCATGCCCTACCTGCACAGGTGTGCTGGCTACTCAAATGATCCAATTAAGGAGGCCATTTAGTCAGCAGCAGCAGAAGTCCTGTGCCTGGACGCTCCAACAGCGGCCAGACACAAGCAGAAGCAGAAGCAGCAGAAGCAGCAGCAGCACCACCTTTTGTTTTTTGGCTGCAGCAGCAGCAAGGCCCACAGGGCTGGCTAGCTGGCTAGCCAGCAAGCAGGTAGCAATGAAAGTAGGAATCTTTCTTTTTAACCCTGTAAGGGGGTGGTGCACTGTACCCGAAGATACTGCCATATCGGGTCAATGCATAGGGCGACGGAAGCAAGCTTCGAAATCGGCCCCCGTTCTCAAAAATCCATTTAATATATGGTCCCCAGATAGGGGACGTATCAGATATTAAACTGATAAGAACAGATACTACACTTGATCTTAGCCAAAAGGCCGAGAAGCGATAACCGTGAAAGGGGCGGGCCCAACAAGGTGCCCTTCATGGGCACTATCACTGCTTGCTGTCAGGGAGGCTGCCAGACAATTTTCCATGCACACTCTGGGCTGGGGGGCAGTCAACCACCAGTACACACAGCAGAACCTAAACCCATACCATTATTGCTAAGCAGCAAGACAGGGGCCCATTGCACTCCCACGGGGCCTTTTTAAATGCAATCCATAACCCGGATTTGCCAGGAACCCTTCTTACTCCTCCTACTTGCATGTGACACTGGGCTTAGGATCTGCATAGGAAACACACACACAAGCACACACCTACCTTTGTTGCCTGCAGATGCCTCCTTGGCTGTCCCCAAACGGTATCAAACCAACACCCACGGGAAGCTGTAAGCATAGAGGACGAGGACATGCCTGCACCCCATTGGACTTACCTGTGTGGGTTAAACCCGGGTTATTTGACAACCTATGGCGGTGATGGTTCTGCTCAGGCAGAGCAGTGCTGATGCTCCTCATAAAGCTGTCGCTGCTGTGAAGGTTCTAGGTGACATCACAAATCCCTATGGTTACATACACAACAAAGCTGGGTTGTTGTTGTTTACACTCTGCAAGGCCTGTGGAAGTGAGTGACATCATAGCACTGTAGTTCTGAGGGTTCTAGATGGATGCAACAATCTCCTGTTGCTTCTATGAAGGCCATAATAGACGACATCACCAAACAGCTCCATAGTCACATACACAGCAAAGGAGAGATGTTGTTTACACCTAGTGATGTCAGTGGTATTGAGTGACATCACAGCACAGTGCTAAGGCTCCTGGGCCTGGACACAGCAGCGGCTGCAATATCTCAACGGAGAATAGGTTTATATATATGTGTGTGTGTGCGCGTATATATATATATATATATATATATATATATATATATATTTCTCCGCCGAAATCACTTTTAAACCCATTTCCACCTTTTTTTCCCTTCTCTTCCTCTTACTTTTTTTTCACGTTTTTTTACGTTTTTCTCCTTTTCGCCTCTTTTCTGGGCGTATTATTCTTCTTTTTCTTCTTTTTTTTCGTCTAATGCATACCCCATCAGTGCAGCAATGCTTATTCAATACCGCCAGCAGATGGAGACACTGGGGGATAATTTTCTAAGGATTTATACTGATTTTTCCTGTCTGAATTTGTCGCACAGAAAGTTGCAGGCCAAATATGTGTGACATTTCTGCGACTTTAGCTTCTAGAGCATTTTTACAACATTATACATAGGTGCTGAATACATAAAAAGCGACTGTTCAGCGACAGACAAGTCGCATCGGCTGAAAGTAGGCCAGAATGTCAGTCCATGTTGGAGCAGGTTTAGATACAGTCTAAAGTATAGATCTCAAAGTCTGTGCACAGAATTTAGCAAGGGCCTCGCACCTTCTGATGCATCAGGTAGGTGCACAATAGCATAGCCTAACCCTCTGTACTTTGGTCTATATTGATGCGGGACATAGACAGCCAGCTGATGACCAATCCATTAGTGCAATGGATGGCTGGAAGCATTTGTCTTTGCCTTTGCAATACCACAGAAGCAATGCATGGTCAATGTACAGCAATGACACACCTGTGTGAACAGCCAGGAGACCCCCCCCCCCCCCATGTTATGTTACATAGTTACATAGTTAGTACGGTCGAAAAAAGACATATGTCCATCAAGTTCAACCAGGGAATTAAGGGGTAGGGGTGTGGCGCGATATTGGGGAAGGGATGAGATTTTATATTTCTTCATAAGCATTAATCTTATTTTGTCAATTAGGAACATTCAGCACCCACCCGCTATCAAGGCAGCTGCCTATCATGTCATGCCCTACCTGCACAGGTGTGCTGGCTACTCAAATGATCCAATTAAGGAGGCCATTTAGTCAGCAGCAGCAGAAGTCCTGTGCCTGGACGCTCCAACAGCGGCCAGACACAAGCAGAAGCAGAAGCAGCAGAAGCAGCAGCAGCACCACCTTTTGTTTTTTGGCTGCAGCAGCAGCAAGGCCCACAGGGCTGGCTAGCTGGCTAGCCAGCAAGCAGGTAGCAATGAAAGTAGGAATCTTTCTTTTTAACCCTGTAAGGGGGTGGTGCACTGTACCCGAAGATACTGCCATATCGGGTCAATGCATAGGGCGACGGAAGCAAGCTTCGAAATCGGCCCCCGTTCTCAAAAATCCATTTAATATATGGTCCCCAGATAGGGGACGTATCAGATATTAAACTGATAAGAACAGATACTACACTTGATCTTAGCCAAAAGGCCGAGAAGCGATAACCGTGAAAGGGGCGGGCCCAACAAGGTGCCCTTCATGGGCACTATCACTGCTTGCTGTCAGGGAGGCTGCCAGACAATTTTCCATGCACACTCTGGGCTGGGGGGCAGTCAACCACCAGTACACACAGCAGAACCTAAACCCATACCATTATTGCTAAGCAGCAAGACAGGGGCCCATTGCACTCCCACGGGGCCTTTTTAAATGCAATCCATAACCCGGATTTGCCAGGAACCCTTCTTACTCCTCCTACTTGCATGTGACACTGGGCTTAGGATCTGCATAGGAAACACACACACAAGCACACACCTACCTTTGTTGCCTGCAGATGCCTCCTTGGCTGTCCCCAAACGGTATCAAACCAACACCCACGGGAAGCTGTAAGCATAGAGGACATGCCTGCACCCCATTGGACTTACCTGTGTGGGTTAAACCCGGGTTATTTGACAACCTATGGCGGTGATGGTTCTGCTCAGGCAGAGCAGTGCTGATGCTCCTCATAAAGCTGTCGCTGCTGTGAAGGTTCTAGGTGACATCACAAATCCCTATGGTTACATACACAACAAAGCTGGGTTGTTGTTGTTTACACTCTGCAAGGCCTGTGGAAGTGAGTGACATCATAGCACTGTAGTTCTGAGGGTTCTAGATGGATGCAACAATCTCCTGTTGCTTCTATGAAGGCCATAATAGACGACATCACCAAACAGCTCCATAGTCACATACACAGCAAAGGAGAGATGTTGTTTACACCTAGTGATGTCAGTGGTATTGAGTGACATCACAGCACAGTGCTAAGGCTCCTGGGCCTGGACACAGCAGCGGCTGCAATATCTCAACGGAGAATACGTTTATATATATGTGTGTGTGTGCGCGTATATATATATATATATATATATATATATATATATATATATATATATTTCTCCGCCGAAATCACTTTTAAACCCATTTCCACCTTTTTTTCCCTTCTCTTCCTCTTACTTTTGTTTCACGTTTTTTTACGTTTTTCTCCTTTTCGCCTCTTTTCTGGGCGTATTATTCTTCTTTTTCTTCTTTTTTTTCGTCTAATGCATACCCCATCAGTGCAGCAATGCTTATTCAATACCGCCAGCAGATGGAGACACTGGGGGATAATTTTCTAAGGATTTATACTGATTTTTCCTGTCTGAATTTGTCGCACAGAAAGTTGCAGGCCAAATATGTGTGACATTTCTGCGACTTTAGCTTCTAGAGCATTTTTACAACATTATACATAGGTGCTGAATACATAAAAAGCGACTGTTCAGCGACAGACAAGTCGCATCGGCTGAAAGTAGGCCAGAATGTCAGTCCATGTTGGAGCAGGTTTAGATACAGTCTAAAGTATAGATCTCAAAGTCTGTGCACAGAATTTAGCAAGGGCCTCGCACCTTCTGATGCATCAGGTAGGTGCACAATAGCATAGCCTAACCCTCTGTACTTTGGTCTATATTGATGCGGGACATAGACAGCCAGCTGATGACCAATCCATTAGTGCAATGGATGGCTGGAAGCATTTGTCTTTGCCTTTGCAATACCACAGAAGCAATGCATGGTCAATGTACAGCAATGACACACCTGTGTGAACAGCCAGGAGACCCCCCCCCCCCCCCCATGTTATGTTACATAGTTACATAGTTAGTACGGTCGAAAAAAGACATATGTCCATCAAGTTCAACCAGGGAATTAAGGGGTAGGGGTGTGGCGCGATATTGGGGAAGGGATGAGATTTTATATTTCTTCATAAGCATTAATCTTATTTTGTCAATTAGGAACATTCAGCACCCACCCGCTATCAAGGCAGCTGCCTATCATGTCATGCCCTACCTGCACAGGTGTGCTGGCTACTCAAATGATCCAATTAAGGAGGCCATTTTGTCAGCAGCAGCAGAAGTCCTGTGCCTGGACGCTCCAACAGCGGCCAGACACAAGCAGAAGCAGCAGAAGCAGCAGCAGCACCACCTTTTGTTTTTTGGCTGCAGCAGCAGCAAGGCCCACAGGGCTGGCTAGCTGGCTAGCCAGCAAGCAGGTAGCAATGAAAGTAGGAATCTTTCTTTTTAACCCTGTAAGGGGGTGGTGCACTGTACCCGAAGATACTGCCATATCGGGTCAATGCATAGGGCGACGGAAGCAAGCTTCGAAATCGGCCCCCGTTCTCAAAAATCCATTTAATATATGGTCCCCAGATAGGGGACGTATCAGATATTAAACTGATAAGAACAGATACTACACTTGATCTTAGCCAAAAGGCCGAGAAGCGATAACCGTGAAAGGGGCGGGCCCAACAAGGTGCCCTTCATGGGCACTATCACTGCTTGCTGTCAGGGAGGCTGCCAGACAATTTTCCATGCACACTCTGGGCTGGGGGGCAGTCAACCACCAGTACACACAGCAGAACCTAAACCCATACCATTATTGCTAAGCAGCAAGACAGGGGCCCATTGCACTCCCACGGGGCCTTTTTAAATGCAATCCATAACCCGGATTTGCCAGGAACCCTTCTTACTCCTTCTACTTGCATGTGACACTGGGCTTAGGATCTGCATAGGAAACACACACACAAGCACACACCTACCTTTGTTGCCTGCAGATGCCTCCTTGGCTGTCCCCAAACGGTATCAAACCAACACCCACGGGAAGCTGTAAGCATAGAGGACATGCCTGCACCCCATTGGACTTACCTGTGTGGGTTAAACCCGGGTTATTTGACAACCTATGGCGGTGATGGTTCTGCTCAGGCAGAGCAGTGCTGATGCTCCTCATAAAGCTGTCGCTGCTGTGAAGGTTCTAGGTGACATCACAAATCCCTATGGTTACATACACAACAAAGCTGGGTTGTTGTTGTTTACACTCTGCAAGGCCTGTGGAAGTGAGTGACATCATAGCACTGTAGTTCTGAGGGTTCTAGATGGATGCAACAATCTCCTGTTGCTTCTATGAAGGCCATAATAGACGACATCACCAAACAGCTCCATAGTCACATACACAGCAAAGGAGAGATGTTGTTTACACCTAGTGATGTCAGTGGTATTGAGTGACATCACAGCACAGTGCTAAGGCTCCTGGGCCTGGACACAGCAGCGGCTGCAATATCTCAACGGAGAATACGTTTATATATATGTGTGTGTGTGCGCGTATATATATATATATATATATATATATATACATATATATATATATTTCTCCGCCGAAATCACTTTTAAACCCATTTCCACCTTTTTTTCCCTTCTCTTCCTCTTACTTTTTTTTCAAGTTTTTTTACGTTTTTCTCCTTTTCGCCTCTTTTCTGGGCGTATTATTCTTCTTTTTCTTCTTTTTTTTCGTCTAATGCATACCCCATCAGTGCAGCAATGCTTATTCAATACCGCCAGCAGATGGAGACACTGGGGGATAATTTTCTAAGGATTTATACTGATTTTTCCTGTCTGAATTTGTCGCACAGAAAGTTGCAGGCCAAATATGTGTGACATTTCTGCGACTTTAGCTTCTAGAGCATTTTTACAACATTATACATAGGTGCTGAATACATAAAAAGCGACTGTTCAGCGACAGACAAGTCGCATCGGCTGAAAGTAGGCCAGAATGTCAGTCCATGTTGGAGCAGGTTTAGATACAGTCTAAAGTATAGATCTCAAAGTCTGTGCACAGAATTTAGCAAGGGCCTCGCACCTTCTGATGCATCAGGTAGGTGCACAATAGCATAGCCTAACCCTCTGTACTTTGGTCTATATTGATGCGGGACATAGACAGCCAGCTGATGACCAATCCATTAGTGCAATGGATGGCTGGAAGCATTTGTCTTTGCCTTTGCAATACCACAGAAGCAATGCATGGTCAATGTACAGCAATGACACACCTGTGTGAACAGCCAGGAGACCCCCCCCCCCCCATGTTATGTTACATAGTTACATAGTTAGTACGGTCGAAAAAAGACATATGTCCATCAAGTTCAACCAGGGAATTAAGGGGTAGGGGTGTGGCGCGATATTGGGGAAGGGATGAGATTTTATATTTCTTCATAAGCATTAATCTTATTTTGTCAATTAGGAACATTCAGCACCCACCCGCTATCAAGGCAGCTGCCTATCATGTCATGCCCTACCTGCACAGGTGTGCTGGCTACTCAAATGATCCAATTAAGGAGGCCATTTAGTCAGCAGCAGCAGAAGTCCTGTGCCTGGACGCTCCAACAGCGGCCAGACACAAGCAGAAGCAGAAGCAGCAGAAGCAGCAGCAGCACCACCTTTTGTTTTTTGGCTGCAGCAGCAGCAAGGCCCACAGGGCTGGCTAGCTGGCTAGCCAGCAAGCAGGTAGCAATGAAAGTAGGAATCTTTCTTTTTAACCCTGTAAGGGGGTGGTGCACTGTACCCGAAGATACTGCCATATCGGGTCAATGCATAGGGCGACGGAAGCAAGCTTCGAAATCGGCCCCCGTTCTCAAAAATCCATTTAATATATGGTCCCCAGATAGGGGACGTATCAGATATTAAACTGATAAGAACAGATTTTTTTTTTTAACTTGACTACCCTTACGGGGGCAACTTTATTAAAAATTAAATAATGTTAACAAAATTGTGCAAATATGTCAATAAATACAGTTACATATAAATAACATATTTACAACATATTAAAACATAAAATGGGCACTTGGTGGCTTTACAAGATAGAATTCCATTCTTTTAAAAACCATTTTCTAGATAAAAGCGGAAATCTCTTCTTGTCTAAAAGATAGTACTGGTACATTTCATAAAAACAGATAGATAAAATGTCCTTCACAGATAAAACCTCATGCTTGAACAATAAAATATTCCTGGCCTTCCACAGAGCTGCCTTCACACAGTTTATGATCTTCCATGCAATAGTCTCTTGAGTCCGTGTTGGGCATTCCAGGCAACCATAAAAAACCACTGCAATATTTAAGTCTTTTAGTCCAGTTATCCTTTTTACCAGAGGGAGTATCTTTGTCCATATTTTCTGCGAGTAAAAACAAGTCCATATTAGATGGTGCACGGTCTCCTCTTGTCGGCATCCCTCCCTCGGGCAGGTTGCAGAGTTGGATAATCCTCTTCGGTGCTGGAATGCCCGGCATGGAAGACACTCGTGTGCGCAGCTCCAGGCCAGGTCCTTCTGTGAATTAAAAAGATAATTAATACTCAACATCTTCCAAATCTGTATACACTTCTGTTCGTTAAAATTTTTGATGGGAGTCACGGTACTGGTTTCTTTTATTTCCTTTAGTAGTTTTTTGCTATTGCACAGATCCTGAACACTTTTACCTTTAAAATTATATAAGTTTAAAATTTTTCCTAAAATCATGTATTGAGGGGGTAAATTCAAAGAATAAGGGCAACTTAAAACTGTAGAAAACCAGCCGTTCCTCCGCATAAAATAACCAGTATTAAAACGAACAAAATAAGACCAGTAGCTATCTTTAAAAACAGTAGTAAAACACATGCTAAAAAACTTTATTAAAAGGAAAGCTTTAAAATCTGGAAAATCCTTACCGCCCCTGGAGTTCGGTTTTATCACAATTTGTCTCTTTAATTTTTCGCTCTTAGAACTCCAAAAGAAAGTAAAACAAGCTTTTGTTATTTTCTTTAGAACCATTTCGGGGGGTGGGAAAACCAGACTTAAATACAATAAAATAGGTAAAAGCACCATTTTTGTAATTAAAACCTTCCCTTCCATTGTAAGTTCTCGCATGTTCCACATACATATTTTCTTATTTATTTTTTGAGCCACCAAGTCCCAGCTATTAAAACCATTATTAGACTCGTCAAAGGAGACACCTAAAATCTGCACCGACTCAGACACAGGGACGGGCACATCATACAAAGGCATTCCGCCTATGTTTAAAATGTTACTTTTGTTAAAATTGACTTTAAAACCGGAGGCACAATTAAAATATTGAATCTGTTTTAGCGTCTTCTGAAGCGATGGGGTGTCCCTGCAAAACACCGCAACATCGTCCATGTACCCCACTACCTTCGCCTCTAGTCCCCCTCCTCCTGGCAGGGGGACTCCATGGATCTGCTTATCCTTTCGTATTGTACATAAAAGAGGCTCTATTGCGCAAATGAAGAGTAGTGGGGACAAGGGACACCCCTGCTTCACTCCGGAATTTAAAATCACGCCCTGTGTCTTAAAACCATTTACTAAAATTTTACTAGTACAGTTATCATAAAAAGCTCTAAGAGACAATAAAAAGCCATCAGGTATACCCATTTTCTCTAAAACCTTAAAAAGATAAAAATGTGACACCCTGTCGAAAGCTTTTTCAAAATCTATGGATAAAACCGCCAGCTTTCCTTTTCTTAATTTGGTGTCGCTAATTACATCCTTTAAAAGGTTTAGGTTCTCCCATAAACTCCTCCCAGGCACCCCACAGACTTGGTTTGTATGAATTATTTTATGGATTACGTTCTTTAAGCGGTTAGCACACAGTTTCGCCATTATTTTATAGTCGCAGTTCAGAAGGGTGATTGGTCTCCAGTTTTTGAGTTCCGACCGGTCTCCCTTTTTGAATAGCAGGGAGACATCACCCTTCTTCCATGAGCCTGGGAGGATTTTAGACTTAAAGACTTCCGTAAAAAGGGAGAACAAATCTTCTTTTAAAATACCATAAAAAGTAACATAAAATTCAATGGGTATACCATCCGGCCCAGGCACTTTACCTGTTTTAAAACTCTTGACGGTCTCTAAAATCTCCTGCTCTGAAATATTCTGCAATAAAAAAGACTGTGAGACAGGATCTAAAAAATTGGTGATCTCCTTTAACGAGTCATTCATAAAACATTCATCAATGTGTTTTACATTAAAAAGATCCGCATAAAACTCTTGCACCTTTTTTAAAATACCCTGTACATCATTCACTCCTTCAATGTTTTCTATTAACCTTCTATTTTCATGTATTTTCTTAAAAAAATACCTGGAGCAGGTCTCGTTTTCCTCAAGATGCTGTATTCGAGACCTAAAGATAATTTCTTTTCCTTTCTGCTCCAGGCACTTAGTTATTTCTTTTTTAAGATCATGTACCTCCTTCTCCACCTCCATCCCATGTGCTCTGAATTTGTACAGGGTTTGCAGACGAGTATTTAGGATATTATAAAATTCACGTTTTTCTTTAGCTTTCCTAACCCCAACACGGATAAAAAATTCTTTTATTTTTAGTTTCATTTTTTCCCACCAGATACTGGTGGGAGTGTTGGGGTCTTTTACTCGTCTGCATTCCTTGTAAAAGGTGATAAAATCTGATAAAACCTGCGGATCTTCTAAAAGGGACACGTTTAACTTCCAGGCATTCCTACCAGTTCTCCTTTTAAAATCACTTTTAACTTTAAAATACAATAATTTATGGTCAGAAAAAACATTGGTAAAAAGATCACAGTTAAAAGGCAGTACTTGATAAGAACAAAAAATAAAATCTATCCTGGAGCTACAGCTTGCATTGCTCCAGGTAACACCGTCTTCCTCTGGTACGTTAAAATTACATTTTTTAAAAACATCAGTGAGATTAAAATCTAAAATCAAGTTTTTTAACATAAAAGACGTCTTGTCATAGTTCCTACTCACTGCGTTCGAAAAACGGCGTTCTCCCCTTAAAATACAATTAAAATCACCTGATAAAACAAGAGGACTAGAATTGTTAATAAAAAGGGGTAAAATCTCCAACATTTTTATTCTTTCATTCTTATCAGGAGAACCATAAAAAATTAAAAACTGCCATTTAATACCATTAATAAAAGCGTTGACCAATAAAATTCTGCCTGGTAAAATTTCGTTAAAACTCTCAATTAAAACGTTCCCTTTAAAAAGTATGGCGACCCCTGCTGATCTGGACTCATTTGATCCAGACCAGACTGATGGACCGTGCACCCAATCATCTTCATATTCTTTATAATTTAATCTGTGCGGGATGCCACATTCCTGCAGGAAAAGGACGGAAGCAGCAAAAACCGACAAGTAATTAAATAGGGCAACCCTTCTTACTCTGGCGCTCACACTTCTCACGTTCAAGGACAGACCGGACAACTCAGCCATGGGAATGTACAAGAAAACGTCTTACACCTCTGATTCCCCCTCCGAAGCCTCATACCCCCCAAAATCTGACTCAACTGTACGCATAGAGGAAGCAGGAGAGGAGGCACCATCACTCAGCCGACCCCCCTCCTCCATCATGATTGAGGCATAGTTGTTCTCGGGCATCCTGGCAATCAGGGCTCCAGACTCATTGGGTTCTTCCACCTCTTGCCCCTCCATCGGGTGTTCACTTAGTTCCGTCTCTGGTACCTCAGAGACGGTCACCCCTGAAACCTCCTCCTGGCAGGGAGGAGGGGGGGTATCCCCTATGGGGACCTGTGGAGGAACGTCACTTGGGTTCCCTGCATCCGCAGGTACTTCCATCGGCTCCCCCTGGACCGCCTCCGAATAGAGTCTTCTGGAGCCCCTCCGCCTTTTAACCTTCACCTCTCCACCCGGATCATCGCTCTCAGGGGGACCCTGAGCCAGAGGTTGCTGAGGAGCGGATTCGGCCGCCGTCTGCTCCTCTCTTAACCCAGCATGCTCCTGGGGGCCAGTTTTTCCACCACTTGCACGTTTTTTGGCCATCCTCTGCTCTTTAGGGTCCCCTCCTTTTGCCTGAGGGGGGTCTTTCTCCTTCTCCATCTCACCGCTTACCTCTTGTGGGGGGGTAATCACTGGCTCTGCTTGCCTCGGCTGGTGTCCCGGTTGCTGTCCTTGCTGCCTCCAGGGTTGCCACTGCTGCTCCGTCCTATGTCTGTGGGGACAAGAGGAGAAAAGGTGACCGAATTGTTGACAGAAATTGCACCTCCCTCCTCTTGTGCATTTCTCTGTCTCGTGCTGTGTGCTACCACATTTTTTGCATGTACTTTCACAGTTTTCTTTTGTGTGTCCATATCTGTGACACTTCCTGCAGTAGCTTGGCATCCCCGCATAAAAGAGGTCGCCACACATATTATTTATTTTAAAACGAGCTGGTGGTAGTTGTATTCCCCCTGGCAATCTGTCATCTTTTTTGCATGTAACCTGAAATCTCCACTTAGATGTCCAGATGCCACAGCTGTTCATGATTTTTCCTCTGCACTCAACCTTACTAAAATAGACTTGTAAAAACAACTCAACATCGTGTAGGTTGGCGAAAGGGGAATACATCTTTACTACCACCAGCTTAATATCGTCTAGAACGTGCTCAATAATCCGGACACCCTGAAGCTTTTTGTCTTTACTCGCAGCAGCTCTGGTAACAAAATCTCTGTGGATGCCATTTTGTGTGAACGTCACATCAAAAATTTTACGCTTCGGGTAGTCCTGGATTGCCAATATCTCGCCCTTCTGTATTCCGAAAACTCCTCCGAGCACGTCCTCTACTACGAATTTCAAATCGTCCGCCCTTTTGGTATCATCCGTGAGAATGACTCTCACGGTGTTTTTGATCCTTGCGTATGCCGGCACAGAACCTGGATCCGGATCATCATCCATGGTTCTAACCTCTCTCCACCCGAAGGTCTTGAGAGGCGATCGCTACTCGTTACCCTGGGACTAGGCCCTCTCCCCAATAGCAACAAGTGGGTGAAGCCCAGGCAATAAACCTGGGCGATCCCACAAGGCCGAGGAGAGGGGTACCCGAGTACCTTCTGACCAGATCTCCTGTATTACTACACTTGATCTTAGCCAAAAGGCCGAGAAGCGATAACCGTGAAAGGGGCGGGCCCAACAAGGTGCCCTTCATGGGCACTATCACTGCTTGCTGTCAGGGAGGCTGCCAGACAATTTTCCATGCACACTCTGGGCTGGGGGGCAGTCAACCACCAGTACACACAGCAGAACCTAAACCCATACCATTATTGCTAAGCAGCAAGACAGGGGCCCATTGCACTCCCACGGGGCCTTTTTAAATGCAATCCATAACCCGGATTTGCCAGGAACCCTTCTTACTCCTCCTACTTGCATGTGACACTGGGCTTAGGATCTGCATAGGAAACACACACACAAGCACACACCTACCTTTGTTGCCTGCAGATGCCTCCTTGGCTGTCCCCAAACGGTATCAAACCAACACCCACGGGAAGCTGTAAGCATAGAGGACATGCCTGCACCCCATTGGACTTACCTGTGTGGGTTAAACCCGGGTTATTTGACAACCTATGGCGGTGATGGTTCTGCTCAGGCAGAGCAGTGCTGATGCTCCTCATAAAGCTGTCGCTGCTGTGAAGGTTCTAGGTGACATCACAAATCCCTATGGTTACATACACAACAAAGCTGGGTTGTTGTTGTTTACACTCTGCAAGGCCTGTGGAAGTGAGTGACATCATAGCACTGTAGTTCTGAGGGTTCTAGATGGATGCAACAATCTCCTGTTGCTTCTATGAAGGCCATAATAGACGACATCACCAAACAGCTCCATAGTCACATACACAGCAAAGGAGAGATGTTGTTTACACCTAGTGATGTCAGTGGTATTGAGTGACATCACAGCACAGTGCTAAGGCTCCTGGGCCTGGACACAGCAGCGGCTGCAATATCTCAACGGAGAATACGTTTATATATATGTGTGTGTGTGCGCGTATATATATATATATATATATATATATATATATATATATATATTTCTCCGCCGAAATCACTTTTAAACCCATTTCCACCTTTTTTTCCCTTCTCTTCCTCTTACTTTTTTTTCACGTTTTTTTACGTTTTTCTCCTTTTCGCCTCTTTTCTGGGCGTATTATTCTTCTTTTTCTTCTTTTTTTTCGTCTAATGCATACCCCATCAGTGCAGCAATGCTTATTCAATACCGCCAGCAGATGGAGACACTGGGGGATAATTTTCTAAGGATTTATACTGATTTTTCCTGTCTGAATTTGTCGCACAGAAAGTTGCAGGCCAAATATGTGTGACATTTCTGCGACTTTAGCTTCTAGAGCATTTTTACAACATTATACATAGGTGCTGAATACATAAAAAGCGACTGTTCAGCGACAGACAAGTCGCATCGGCTGAAAGTAGGCCAGAATGTCAGTCCATGTTGGAGCAGGTTTAGATACAGTCTAAAGTATAGATCTCAAAGTCTGTGCACAGAATTTAGCAAGGGCCTCGCACCTTCTGATGCATCAGGTAGGTGCACAATAGCATAGCCTAACCCTCTGTACTTTGGTCTATATTGATGCGGGACATAGACAGCCAGCTGATGACCAATCCATTAGTGCAATGGATGGCTGGAAGCATTTGTCTTTGCCTTTGCAATACCACAGAAGCAATGCATGGTCAATGTACAGCAATGACACACCTGTGTGAACAGCCAGGAGACCCCCCCCCCCCCCCCCATGTTATGTTACATAGTTACATAGTTAGTACGGTCGAAAAAAGACATATGTCCATCAAGTTCAACCAGGGAATTAAGGGGTAGGGGTGTGGCGCGATATTGGGGAAGGGATGAGATTTTATATTTCTTCATAAGCATTAATCTTATTTTGTCAATTAGGAACATTCAGCACCCACCCGCTATCAAGGCAGCTGCCTATCATGTCATGCCCTACCTGCACAGGTGTGCTGGCTACTCAAATGATCCAATTAAGGAGGCCATTTAGTCAGCAGCAGCAGAAGTCCTGTGCCTGGACGCTCCAACAGCGGCCAGACACAAGCAGAAGCAGAAGCAGCAGAAGCAGCAGCAGCACCACCTTTTGTTTTTTGGCTGCAGCAGCAGCAAGGCCCACAGGGCTGGCTAGCTGGCTAGCCAGCAAGCAGGTAGCAATGAAAGTAGGAATCTTTCTTTTTAACCCTGTAAGGGGGTGGTGCACTGTACCCGAAGATACTGCCATATCGGGTCAATGCATAGGGCGACGGAAGCAAGCTTCGAAATCGGCCCCCGTTCTCAAAAATCCATTTAATATATGGTCCCCAGATAGGGGACGTATCAGATATTAAACTGATAAGAACAGATACTACACTTGATCTTAGCCAAAAGGCCGAGAAGCGATAACCGTGAAAGGGGCGGGCCCAACAAGGTGCCCTTCATGGGCACTATCACTGCTTGCTGTCAGGGAGGCTGCCAGACAATTTTCCATGCACACTCTGGGCTGGGGGGCAGTCAACCACCAGTACACACAGCAGAACCTAAACCCATACCATTATTGCTAAGCAGCAAGACAGGGGCCCATTGCACTCCCACGGGGCCTTTTTAAATGCAATCCATAACCCGGATTTGCCAGGAACCCTTCTTACTCCTCCTACTTGCATGTGACACTGGGCTTAGGATCTGCATAGGAAACACACACACAAGCACACACCTACCTTTGTTGCCTGCAGATGCCTCCTTGGCTGTCCCCAAACGGTATCAAACCAACACCCACGGGAAGCTGTAAGCATAGAGGACATGCCTGCACCCCATTGGACTTACCTGTGTGGGTTAAACCCGGGTTATTTGACAACCTATGGCGGTGATGGTTCTGCTCAGGCAGAGCAGTGCTGATGCTCCTCATAAAGCTGTCGCTGCTGTGAAGGTTCTAGGTGACATCACAAATCCCTATGGTTACATACACAACAAAGCTGGGTTGTTGTTGTTTACACTCTGCAAGGCCTGTGGAAGTGAGTGACATCATAGCACTGTAGTTCTGAGGGTTCTAGATGGATGCAACAATCTCCTGTTGCTTCTATGAAGGCCATAATAGACGACATCACCAAACAGCTCCATAGTCACATACACAGCAAAGGAGAGATGTTGTTTACACCTAGTGATGTCAGTGGTATTGAGTGACATCACAGCACAGTGCTAAGGCTCCTGGGCCTGGACACAGCAGCGGCTGCAATATCTCAACGGAGAATACGTTTATATATATGTGTGTGTGTGCGCATATATATATATATATATATATATATATATATATATATATATATATTTCTCCGCCGAAATCACTTTTAAACCCATTTCCCCTTTTTTTTTCCTTCTCTTCCTCTTACTTTTTTTTCACGTTTTTTTACGTTTTTCTCCTTTTCGCCTCTTTTCTGGGCGTATTATTCTTCTTTTTCTTCTTTTTTTTCGTCTAATGCATACCCCATCAGTGCAGCAATGCTTATTCAATACCGCCAGCAGATGGAGACACTGGGGGATAATTTTCTAAGGATTTATACTGATTTTTCCTGTCTGAATTTGTCGCACAGAAAGTTGCAGGCCAAATATGTGTGACATTTCTGAGACTTTAGCTTCTAGAGCATTTTTACAACATTATACATAGGTGCTGAATACATAAAAAGCGACTGTTCAGCGACAGACAAGTCGCATCGGCTGAAAGTAGGCCAGAATGTCAGTCCATGTTGGAGCAGGTTTAGATACAGTCTAAAGTATAGATCTCAAAGTCTGTGCACAGAATTTAGCAAGGGCCTCGCACCTTCTGATGCATCAGGTAGGTGCACAATAGCATAGCCTAACCCTCTGTACTTTGGTCTATATTGATGCGGGACATAGACAGCCAGCTGATGACCAATCCATTAGTGCAATGGATGGCTGGAAGCATTTGTCTTTGCCTTTGCAATACCACAGAAGCAATGCATGGTCAATGTACAGCAATGACACACCTGTGTGAACAGCCAGGAGACCCCCCCCCCCATGTTATGTTACATAGTTACATAGTTAGTACGGTCGAAAAAAGACATATGTCCATCAAGTTCAACCAGGGAATCAAGGGGTAGGGGTGTGGCGCGATATTGGGGAAGGGATGAGATTTTATATTTCTTCATAAGCATTAATCTTATTTTGTCAATTAGGAACATTCAGCACCCACCCGCTATCAAGGCAGCTGCCTATCATGTCATGCCCTACCTGCACAGGTGTGCTGGCTACTCAAATGATCCAATTAAGGAGGCCATTTAGTCAGCAGCAGCAGAAGTCCTGTGCCTGGACGCTCCAACAGCGGCCAGACACAAGCAGAAGCAGAAGCAGCAGAAGCAGCAGCAGCACCACCTTTTGTTTTTTGGCTGCAGCAGCAGCAAGGCCCACATGGCTGGCTAGCTGGCTAGCCAGAAAGCAGGTAGCAATGAAAGTAGGAATCTTTCTTTTTAACCCTGTAAGGGGGTGGTGCACTGTACCCGAAGATACTGCCATATCGGGTCAATGCATAGGGCGACGGAAGCAAGCTTCGAAATCGGCCCCCGTTCTCAAAAATCCATTTAATATATGGTCCCCAGATAGGGGACGTATCAGATATTAAACTGATAAGAACAGATTTTTTTTTTTTTTTTATCTAAAGCCGAGGAACGTGCTTTCGATTCACCCAAAGTGCAAGAAAAAGTGCAAACGTGTTACACTAAAAAAAACGTGCACAAAGGATGCGGTCTATCGCAAGCCCTTCTCCGATAGGAGAGAGGCCCCCCAACAAACCTTACCCTTCGCCTCCGGACCAAAAGGTACCTGCGAGGTTCCAGGTTCGATGTCCCTTTTCGCCGAAGCTACTAGGGGACCACAAATGCTCCCGGCATCCCCCTTGGCGTTGGCCAAGGTATCTGCCCGCAGAGCCGATTACGGTAGGTACCCTGCCAAAGCAGGAGTACCTGGGGTGTTTGCAGGGAGGTGCGGAACCTAATGGCCACACACACCTCCCCTAGACCGCCAGGAGGGACACCCAGAAGGGCTACCGCATCCTGACAAATCCTGTGAACACACAACACGCAAAAAGTGACACAGTGAGACAAAAAAAGAAATAAATAAGTGAATGTGTGCAGATATACTGCCCGGACATCCGGCCGGATCTATAAAAATTTCTCTGATCCTAGCCAGAAGGCCGGGAATCAAGAGGTGAGTGCCACAAGGTGAAGAGATTATGGTGCCCGTGCTTCAACTCAGTGAGCCTATTCTCCCAGTGAGTTTCGGCACCTCGGGGTCACCACTCCCCGAGGCACAAAAGTACCTCGGCTCTAGACCCTCTCAGCCTCATGGCGAGACCCGGAGGGAACAGGTCACATCGGGGCAGCCGTCGAGCTGATTCCTCAGAACCAGCCCCGGAAAGCCCTGGTACACCTGCATCCTCCATGCAGCACCCATCCCCACCAGCATGAAAACTGATAAGAACAGATACTACACTTGATCTTAGCCAAAAGGCCGAGAAGCGATAACCGTGAAAGGGGCGGGCCCAACAAGGTGCCCTTCATGGGCACTATCACTGCTTGCTGTCAGGGAGGCTGCCAGACAATTTTCCATGCACACTCTGGGCTGGGGGGCAGTCAACCACCAGTACACACAGCAGAACCTAAACCCATACCATTATTGCTAAGCAGCAAGACAGGGGCCCATTGCACTCCCACGGGGCCTTTTTAAATGCAATCCATAACCCGGATTTGCCAGGAACCCTTCTTACTCCTCCTACTTGCATGTGACACTGGGCTTAGGATCTGCATAGGAAACACACACACAAGCACACACCTACCTTTGTTGCCTGCAGATGCCTCCTTGGCTGTCCCCAAACGGTATCAAACCAACACCCACGGGAAGCTGTAAGCATAGAGGACATGCCTGCACCCCATTGGACTTACCTGTGTGGGTTAAACCCGGGTTATTTGACAACCTATGGCGGTGATGGTTCTGCTCAGGCAGAGCAGTGCTGATGCTCCTCATAAAGCTGTCGCTGCTGTGAAGGTTCTAGGTGACATCACAAATCCCTATGGTTACATACACAACAAAGCTGGGTTGTTGTTGTTTACACTCTGCAAGGCCTGTGGAAGTGAGTGACATCATAGCACTGTAGTTCTGAGGGTTCTAGATGGATGCAACAATCTCCTGTTGCTTCTATGAAGGCCATAATAGACGACATCACCAAACAGCTCCATAGTCACATACACAGCAAAGGAGAGATGTTGTTTACACCTAGTGATGTCAGTGGTATTGAGTGACATCACAGCACAGTGCTAAGGCTCCTGGGCCTGGACACAGCAGCGGCTGCAATATCTCAACGGAGAATACGTTTATATATATGTGTGTGTGTGCGCGTATATATATATATATATATATATATATATATATATATATATATATATATTTCTCCGCCGAAATCACTTTTAAACCCATTTCCACCTTTTTTTCCCTTCTCTTCCTCTTACTTTTTTTTCACGTTTTTTTACGTTTTTCTCCTTTTCGCCTCTTTTCTGGGCGTATTATTCTTCTTTTTCTTCTTTTTTTTCGTCTAATGCATACCCCATCAGTGCAGCAATGCTTATTCAATACCGCCAGCAGATGGAGACACTGGGGGATAATTTTCTAAGGATTTATACTGATTTTTCCTGTCTGGATTTGTCGCACAGAAAGTTGCAGGCCAAATATTGTTACGCCGAGCGCTCCGGGTCCCCGCTCCTCCCCGGAGCGCTCGCTACACTTCCCTCACTGCAGCGCCCCGGTCGGTTCCACGGACCCGGGGCGCTGCGTTACCACCTCCGGCCGGGATGCGATTCGCGATGCGGGTAGCGCCCGCTCGCGATGCGCACCCCGGCTCCCGTACCTTACTCGCTCCCCGTCAGTTCTGTCCCGGCGCGCGCGGCCCCGCTCCCTAGGGCGCGCGCGCGCCGGGTCTTTGCGATTTAAAGGGCCACTGCACCGCTGATTGGTGCAGTGGTTCCAATTAGTGTTTACACCTGTGCACTTCCCTATATCACCTCACTTCCCCTTCACTCCCTCGCCGGATCTTGTTGCCCTAGTGCCAGTGAAAGCGTTCCTTGTGTGTTCCTTGCCTGTGATTCCAGACCTTCTGCCGTTGCCCCTGACTACGATCCTTGCTGCCTGCCCCGACCTTCTGCTACGTCCGACCTTGCTTCTGTCTACTCCCTTGTACCGCGCCTATCTTCAGCAGCCAGAGAGGTTGAGCCGTTGCTAGGGGATACGACCTGGTCACTACCGCCGCAGCAAGACCATCCCGCTTTGCGGCGGGCTCTGGTGAAAACCAGTAGTGACTTAGAACCGATCCTCTAGCACGGTCCACGCCAATCCCTCTCTGGCACAGAGGATCCACTACCTGCCAGCCGGCATCGTGACAGTAGATCCGGCCATGGATCCCGCTGAAGTTCCTCTGCCAGTTGTCGCTGACCTCACCACGGTGGTCGCCCAGCAGTCACAACAGATTGCGCAACAAGGCCAACAGCTGTCTCAACTGACTGTTATGCTACAACAGTTACTACCACAGCTCCAGCAATCATCTCCTCCGCCAGCTCCTGTACCTCCTCCGCAGCGAGTGGCCGCTTCTGGAATACGACTATCCTTGCCGGATAAATTTGATGGGGACTCTAAGTTTTGCCGTGGCTTTCTTTCCCAATGTTCATTACACTTGGAGATGATGTCGGACCAGTTCCCCACTGAAAGGTCTAAGGTGGCTTTCGTAGTCAGCCTGCTGTCTGGAAAAGCCCTGGCTTGGGCCACACCGCTCTGGGACCGCAATGACCCCGTCACTGCCTCTGTACACTCCTTCTTCTCGGAAATTCGAAGTGTCTTTGAGGAACCTGCCCGAGCCTCTTCTGCTGAGACTGCCCTGTTGAACCTGGTCCAGGGTAATTCTTCCGTTGGCGAGTATGCCGTACAGTTCCGTACCCTTGCTTCAGAATTATCCTGGAATAATGAGGCACTCTGCGCGACCTTTAAAAAAGGCCTATCCAGCAACATTAAAGATGTTCTGGCCGCACGAGAAATCCCTGCTAACCTACATGAACTCATCCATCTTGCCACTCGCATTGACATGCGTTTTTCCGAACGGCGTCAGGAGCTCCGCCAGGATATGGACTCTGTTCGCACGAGGCGTTTCTTCTCCCCGGCTCCTCTCTCCTCTGGTCCCCTGCAATCTGTTCCTGTGCCTCCCGCCGTGGAGGCTATGCAGGTCGACCGGTCTCGCCTGACACCCCAAGAGAGGACACGACGCCGCATGGAGAATCTCTGCCTGTACTGTGCTAGTACCGAACACTTCCTGAAGGATTGTCCTATCCGTCCTCCCCGCCTGGAAAGACGTCCGCTGACTCCGCACAAAGGTGAGACAGTCCTTGATGTCTACTCTGCTTCTCCACGTCTTACTGTGCCTGTGCGGATGTCTGCCTCTGCCTTCTCCTTCTCTGCTGTGGCCTTCTTGGACTCTGGATCTGCAGGAAATTTCATCTTAGCCTCTCTCGTCAACAAGTTCAACATCCCGGTGACCAGTCTCGCCAGACCCCTCTACATCAATTGTGTAAACAATGAAAGATTGGACTGTACTATACGTTTCCGCACGGAGCCCCTTCTAATGTGCATCGGATCTCATCACGAGAGGATTGAACTGTTGGTCCTCCCCAATTGCACTTCTGAAATCCTTCTTGGACTTCCCTGGCTTCAACTCCATTCCCCAATCCTGGATTGGTCCACTGGGGAGATCAAGAGTTGGGGGCCCTCTTGTTCCAAGGACTGCTTAAAACCGGTTCCCAGTAAACCTTGCCGTGTCCCTGTGCTTCCTCATGTAACCGGTCTCCCTAAGGCCTATATGGACTTTGCGGACGTTTTTTGCAAAAAACAAGCTGAGACTCTACCTCCTCACAGGCCTTATGATTGTCCCATTGACCTCCTCCCGGGCACTACTCCACCCCGGGGCAGAATCTATCCTCTGTCCGTCCCAGAGACTCTTGCCATGTCTGAATACGTCCAAGAAAATTTAAAAAAGGGCTTTATCCGTAAATCCTCCTCTCCTGCCGGAGCCGGATTTTTCTTTGTGTCCAAAAAAGATGGCTCTCTACGTCCTTGCATTGACTACCGCGGTCTTAATAAAATCACGGTTAAGAACCGCTACCCCCTACCCCTCATCTCTGAACTCTTTGATCGTCTCCAAGGTGCCCATATTTTTACCAAACTGGACTTAAGAGGTGCTTATAATCTCATCCGCATCAGAGAGGGGGATGAATGGAAAACGGCATTTAACACCAGAGATGGACACTTTGAGTATCTGGTCATGCCCTTTGGTCTATGCAACGCCCCTGCCGTCTTCCAAGACTTTGTTAATGAAATTTTTCGTGATCTACTATACTCCTGTGTTGTTGTATATCTGGACGATATCCTGATTTTTTCTGCCAATCTAGAAGAACACCGCCAGCATGTCCGTATGGTTCTTCAGAGACTTCGTGATAATCAACTCTATGCCAAAATAGAGAAATGTCTGTTTGAATGCCAATCTCTTCCTTTTCTAGGATACTTGGTCTCTGGCCAGGGACTACAAATGGACCCAGATAAACTCTCTGCCGTCTTAGATTGGCCACGCCCCTCCGGACTCCGTGCCATCCAACGTTTTTTGGGGTTCGCCAATTATTACAGGCAATTTATTCCACATTTTTCTACCATTGTGGCTCCTATTGTGGCTTTAACAAAAAAAAAAGCCGATCCCAAGTCCTGGCCTCCTCAAGCGGAAGACGCCTTTAAACGACTCAAGTCTGCCTTTTCTTCGGCTCCCGTGCTCTCCAGACCTGACCCATCTAAACCCTTCCTATTGGAGGTTGATGCCTCCTCAGTGGGAGCTGGAGCTGTCCTTCTACAAAAAAACTCTTCCGGGCATGCTGTTACTTGTGGTTTTTTTTCCAGGACCTTCTCTCCGGCGGAGAGGAACTACTCCATCGGGGATCGAGAGCTTCTAGCCATTAAATTAGCACTTGAGGAATGGAGGCATCTGCTGGAGGGATCAAGATTTCCAGTTATTATTTACACCGATCACAAGAACCTCTCCTACCTCCAGTCTGCCCAACGGCTGAATCCTCGTCAGGCCAGGTGGTCTCTGTTCTTTGCCCGATTTAATTTTGAAATTCACTTTCGGCCTGCTGATAAAAACATTAGGGCCGATGCTCTCTCTCGTTCCTCAGATGCCTCTGAAATTGAACTCTCTCCTCAACACATCATTCCTCCTGACTGCCTGATTTCCACTTCTCCAGCCTCCATCAGGCAAACTCCTCCAGGAAAGACCTTTGTTTCTCCACGCCAACGCCTTGGGATCCTCAAATGGGGTCACTCCTCCCATCTCGCAGGTCATGCGGGCATCAAGAAATCTGTGCAACTCATCTCTCGCTTCTATTGGTGGCCGACTCTAGAGACTGATGTGGTGGACTTTGTGCGAGCCTGCACTATCTGTGCCCGGGATAAGACTCCTCGCCAGAAGCCCGCTGGTTTTCTTCATCCTCTACCTGTCCCCGAACAACCTTGGTCTCTGATTGGTATGGATTTTATTACTGACTTACCCCCATCCCATGGCAACACTGTTATTTGGGTGGTCGTTGATCGATTCTCCAAAATGGCACATTTCATCCCTCTTCCTGGCCTTCCTTCAGCGCCTCAGTTGGCTAAACAATTTTTTGTACACATTTTTCGTCTTCACGGGTTGCCTACACAGATCGTCTCGGATAGAGGCGTCCAATTTGTGTCTAAATTCTGGAGGGCTCTCTGTAAACAACTCAAGATTAAATTAAATTTTTCTTCTGCATACCATCCTCAATCCAATGGACAAGTAGAGAGAATTAACCAGATCTTGGGTGACTATTTACGACATTTTGTTTCCTCCCGCCAGGATGACTGGGCAGATCTTCTACCTTGGGCCGAATTCTCGTATAATTTCAGAATCTCTGAATCTTCCTCCAAATCTCCGTTTTTCGTGGTGTACGGCCGTCACCCTCTTCCCCCCCTCCCTACCCCCTTGCCCTCTGGTCTGCCCGCTGTGGATGAAATTTCTCGTGATCTTTCCACCATATGGAAAGAGACCCAAAATTCTCTCTTACAGGCTTCTTCTCGCATGAAGAGATTCGCAGATAAGAAAAGAAGAGCTCCTCCCATTTTTTCCCCTGGAGACAAGGTATGGCTCTCCGCTAAATATGTCCGTTTCCGTGTCCCGAGCTATAAGTTGGGACCACGCTATCTTGGTCCTTTTAAAGTTTTGTGTCAAATTAATCCTGTCTCTTACAAACTTCTTCTTCCTCCTTCTCTTCGTATCCCTAATGCCTTTCACGTCTCTCTTCTTAAACCTCTCATCCTCAACCGTTTTTCTCCTAAATCTGTTCCTCCCACTCCTGTTTCCGGCTCCTCGGACATCTTCTCTGTCAAAGAGATTTTGGCCTCTAAAAAGGTCAGGGGAAGAACTTTTTTTTTAGTGGATTGGGAGGGTTGTGGTCCAGAAGAGAGGTCCTGGGAACCTGAGGACAATATCCTGGACAAAAGTCTGATCCTCAGGTTCTCAGGCCCCAAGAAGAGGGGGAGACCCAAGGGGGGGGGTACTGTTACGCCGAGCGCTCCGGGTCCCCGCTCCTCCCCGGAGCGCTCGCTACACTTCCCTCACTGCAGCGCCCCGGTCGGTTCCACGGACCCGGGGCGCTGCGTTACCACCTCCGGCCGGGATGCGATTCGCGATGCGGGTAGCGCCCGCTCGCGATGCGCACCCCGGCTCCCGTACCTTACTCGCTCCCCGTCAGTTCTGTCCCGGCGCGCGCGGCCCCGCTCCCTAGGGCGCGCGCGCGCCGGGTCTTTGCGATTTAAAGGGCCACTGCACCGCTGATTGGTGCAGTGGTTCCAATTAGTGTTTACACCTGTGCACTTCCCTATATCACCTCACTTCCCCTTCACTCCCTCGCCGGATCTTGTTGCCCTAGTGCCAGTGAAAGCGTTCCTTGTGTGTTCCTTGCCTGTGATTCCAGACCTTCTGCCGTTGCCCCTGACTACGATCCTTGCTGCCTGCCCCGACCTTCTGCTACGTCCGACCTTGCTTCTGTCTACTCCCTTGTACCGCGCCTATCTTCAGCAGCCAGAGAGGTTGAGCCGTTGCTAGGGGATACGACCTGGTCACTACCGCCGCAGCAAGACCATCCCGCTTTGCGGCGGGCTCTGGTGAAAACCAGTAGTGACTTAGAACCGATCCTCTAGCACGGTCCACGCCAATCCCTCTCTGGCACAGAGGATCCACTACCTGCCAGCCGGCATCGTGACAAATATGTGTGACATTTCTGCGACTTTAGCTTCTAGAGCATTTTTACAACATTATACATAGGTGCTGAATACATAAAAAGCGACTGTTCAGCGACAGACAAGTCGCATCGGCTGAAAGTAGGCCAGAATGTCAGTCCATGTTGGAGCAGGTTTAGATACAGTCTAAAGTATAGATCTCAAAGTCTGTGCACAGAATTTAGCAAGGGCCTCGCACCTTCTGATGCATCAGGTAGGTGCACAATAGCATAGCCTAACCCTCTGTACTTTGGTCTATATTGATGCGGGACATAGACAGCCAGCTGATGACCAATCCATTAGTGCAATGGATGGCTGGAAGCATTTGTCTTTGCCTTTGCAATACCACAGAAGCAATGCATGGTCAATGTACAGCAATGACACACCTGTGTGAACAGCCAGGAGACCCCCCCCCCCCCCCCCCATGTTATGTTACATAGTTACATAGTTAGTACGGTCGAAAAAAGACATATGTCCATCAAGTTCAACCAGGGAATTAAGGGGTAGGGGTGTGGCGCGATATTGGGGAAGGGATGAGATTTTATATTTCTTCATAAGCATTAATCTTATTTTGTCAATTAGGAACATTCAGCACCCACCCGCTATCAAGGCAGCTGCCTATCATGTCATGCCCTACCTGCACAGGTGTGCTGGCTACTCAAATGATCCAATTAAGGAGGCCATTTAGTCAGCAGCAGCAGAAGTCCTGTGCCTGGACGCTCCAACAGCGGCCAGACACAAGCAGAAGCAGAAGCAGCAGAAGCAGCAGCAGCACCACCTTTTGTTTTTTGGCTGCAGCAGCAGCAAGGCCCACAGGGCTGGCTAGCTGGCTAGCCAGCAAGCAGGTAGCAATGAAAGTAGGAATCTTTCTTTTTAACCCTGTAAGGGGGTGGTGCACTGTACCCGAAGATACTGCCATATCGGGTCAATGCATATGGCGACGGAAGCAAGCTTCGAAATCGGCCCCCGTTCTCAAAAATCCATTTAATATATGGTCCCCAGATAGGGGACGTATCAGATATTAAACTGATAAGAACAGATACTACACTTGATCTTAGCCAAAAGGCCGAGAAGCGATAACCGTGAAAGGGGCGGGCCCAACAAGGTGCCCTTCATGGGCACTATCACTGCTTGCTGTTAGGGAGGCTGCCAGACAATTTTCCATGCACACTCTGGGCTGGGGGGCAGTCAACCACCAGTACACACAGCAGAACCTAAACCCATACCATTATTGCTAAGCAGCAAGACAGGGGCCCATTGCACTCCCACGGGGCCTTTTTAAATGCAATCCATAACCCGGATTTGCCAGGAACCCTTCTTACTCCTCCTACTTGCATGTGACACTGGGCTTAGGATCTGCATAGGAAACACACACACAAGCACACACCTACCTTTGTTGCCTGCAGATGCCTCCTTGGCTGTCCCCAAACGGTATCAAACCAACACCCACGGGAAGCTGTAAGCATAGAGGACATGCCTGCACCCCATTGGACTTACCTGTGTGGGTTAAACCCGGGTTATTTGACAACCTATGGCGGTGATGGTTCTGCTCAGGCAGAGCAGTGCTGATGCTCCTCATAAAGCTGTCGCTGCTGTGAAGGTTCTAGGTGACATCACAAATCCCTATGGTTACATACACAACAAAGCTGGGTTGTTGTTGTTTACACTCTGCAAGGCCTGTGGAAGTGAGTGACATCATAGCACTGTAGTTCTGAGGGTTCTAGATGGATGCAACAATCTCCTGTTGCTTCTATGAAGGCCATAATAGACAACATCACCAAACAGCTCCATAGTCACATACAGAGCAAAGGAGAGATGTTGTTTACACCTAGTGATGTCAGTGGTATTGAGTGACATCACAGCACAGTGCTAAGGCTCCTGGGCCTGGACACAGCAGCGGCTGCAATATCTCAACGGAGAATACGTTTATATATATGTGTGTGTGTGCGCGTATATATATATATATATATATATATATATATATATTTCTCTGCCGAAATCACTTTTAAACCCATTTCCACCTTTTTTTCCCTTCTCTTCCTCTTACTTTTTTTTCACGTTTTTTTACGTTTTTCTCCTTTTCGCCTCTTTTCTGGGCGTATTATTCTTCTTTTTCTTCTTTTTTTTCGTCTAATGCATACCCCATCAGTGCAGCAATGCTTATTCAATACCGCCAGCAGATGGAGACACTGGGGGATAATTTTCTAAGGATTTATACAGATTTTTCCTGTCTGAATTTGTCGCACAGAAAGTTGCAGGCCAAATATGTGTGACATTTCTGCGACTTTAGCTTCTAGAGCATTTTTACAACATTATACATAGGTGCTGAATACATAAAAAGCGACTGTTCAGCGACAGACAAGTCGCATCGGCTGAAAGTAGGCCAGAATGTCAGTCCATGTTGGAGCAGGTTTAGATACAGTCTAAAGTATAGATCTCAAAGTCTGTGCACAGAATTTAGCAAGGGCCTCGCACCTTCTGATGCATCAGGTAGGTGCACAATAGCATAGCCTAACCCTCTGTACTTTGGTCTATATTGATGCGGGACATAGACAGCCAGCTGATGACCAATCCATTAGTGCAATGGATGGCTGGAAGCATTTGTCTTTGCCTTTGCAATACCACAGAAGCAATGCATGGTCAATGTACAGCAATGACACACCTGTGTGAACAGCCAGGAGACCCCCCCCCCCCCCCCCCCATGTTATGTTACATAGTTACATAGTTAGTACGGTCGAAAAAAGACATATGTCCATCAAGTTCAACCAGGGAATTAAGGGGTAGGGGTGTGGCGCGATATTGGGGAAGGGATGAGATTTTATATTTCTTCATAAGCATTAATCTTATTTTGTCAATTAGGAACATTCAGCACCCACCCGCTATCAAGGCAGCTGCCTATCATGTCATGCCCTACCTGCACAGGTGTGCTGGCTACTCAAATGATCCAATTAAGGAGGCCATTTAGTCAGCAGCAGCAGAAGTCCTGTGCCTGGACGCTCCAACAGCGGCCAGACACAAGCAGAAGCAGAAGCAGCAGAAGCAGCAGCAGCACCACCTTTTGTTTTTTGGCTGCAGCAGCAGCAAGGCCCACAGGGCTGGCTAGCTGGCTAGCCAGCAAGCAGGTAGCAATGAAAGTAGGAATCTTTCTTTTTAACCCTGTAAGGGGGTGGTGCACTGTACCCGAAGATACTGCCATATCGGGTCAATGCATAGGGCGACGGAAGCAAGCTTCGAAATCGGCCCCCGTTCTCAAAAATCCATTTAATATATGGTCCCCAGATAGGGGACGTATCAGATATTAAACTGATAAGAACAGATACTACACTTGATCTTAGCCAAAAGGCCGAGAAGCGATAACCGTGAAAGGGGCGGGCCCAACAAGGTGCCCTTCATGGGCACTATCACTGCTTGCTGTCAGGGAGGCTGCCAGACAATTTTCCATGCACACTCTGGGCTGGGGGGCAGTCAACCACCAGTACACACAGCAGAACCTAAACCCATACCATTATTGCTAAGCAGCAAGACAGGGGCCCATTGCACTCCCACGGGGCCTTTTTAAATGCAATCCATAACCCGGATTTGCCAGGAACCCTTCTTACTCCTCCTACTTGCATGTGACACTGGGCTTAGGATCTGCATAGGAAACACACACACAAGCACACACCTACCTTTGTTGCCTGCAGATGCCTCCTTGGCTGTCCCCAAACGGTATCAAACCAACACCCACGGGAAGCTGTAAGCATAGAGGACATGCCTGCACCCCATTGGACTTACCTGTGTGGGTTAAACCCGGGTTATTTGACAACCTATGGCGGTGATGGTTCTGCTCAGGCAGAGCAGTGCTGATGCTCCTCATAAAGCTGTCGCTGCTGTGAAGGTTCTAGGTGACATCACAAATCCCTATGGTTACATATACAACAAAGCTGGGTTGTTGTTGTTTACACTCTGCAAGGCCTGTGGAAGTGAGTGACATCATAGCACTGTAGTTCTGAGGGTTCTAGATGGATGCAACAATCTCCTGTTGCTTCTATGAAGGCCATAATAGACGACATCACCAAACAGCTCCATAGTCACATAGACAGCAAAGGAGAGATGTTGTTTACACCTAGTGATGTCAGTGGTATTGAGTGACATCACAGCACAGTGCTAAGGCTCCTGGGCCTGGACACAGCAGCGGCTGCAATATCTCAACGGAGAATACGTTTATATATATGTGTGTGTGTGCGCGTATATATATATATATATATATATATATATATATATATATATATATATATTTCTCCGCCGAAATCACTTTTAAACCCATTTCCACCTTTTTTTCCCTTCTCTTCCTCTTACTTTTTTTTCACGTTTTTTTACGTTTTTCTCCTTTTCGCCTCTTTTCTGGGCGTATTATTCTTCTTTTTCTTCTTTTTTTTCGTCTAATGCATACCCCATCAGTGCAGCAATGCTTATTCAATACCGCCAGCAGATGGAGACACTGGGGGATAATTTTCTAAGGATTTATACTGATTTTTCCTGTCTGAATTTGTCGCACAGAAAGTTGCAGGCCAAATATGTGTGACATTTCTGCGACTTTAGCTTCTAGAGCATTTTTACAACATTATACATAGGTGCTGAATACATAAAAAGCAACTGTTCAGCGACAGACAAGTCACATCGGCTGAAAGTAGGCCAGAATGTCAGTCCATGTTGGAGCAGGTTTAGATACAGTCTAAAGTATAGATCTCAAAGTCTGTGCACAGAATTTAGCAAGGGCCTCGCACCTTCTGATGCATCAGGTAGGTGCACAATAGCATAGCCTAACCCTCTGTACTTTGGTCTATATTGATGCGGGACATAGACAGCCAGCTGATGACCAATCCATTAGTGCAATGGATGGCTGGAAGCATTTGTCTTTGCCTTTGCAATACCACAGAAGCAATGCATGGTCAATGTACAGCAATGACACACCTGTGTGAACAGCCAGGAGACCCCCCCCCCCCCCCCCCATGTTATGTTACATAGTTACATAGTTAGTACGGTCGAAAAAAGACATATGTCCATCAAGTTCAACCAGGGAATTAAGGGGTAGGGGTGTGGCGCGATATTGGGGAAGGGATGAGATTTTATATTTCTTCATAAGCATTAATCTTATTTTGTCAATTAGGAACATTCAGCACCCACCCGCTATCAAGGCAGCTGCCTATCATGTCATGCCCTACCTGCACAGGTGTGCTGGCTACTCAAATGATCCAATTAAGGAGGCCATTTAGTCAGCAGCAGCAGAAGTCCTGTGCCTGGACGCTCCAACAGCGGCCAGACACAAGCAGAAGCAGAAGCAGCAGAAGCAGCAGCAGCAGCACCACCTTTTGTTTTTTGGCTGCAGCAGCAGCAAGGCCCACAGGGCTGGCTAGCTGGCTAGCCAGCAAGCAGGTAGCAATGAAAGTAGGAATCTTTCTTTTTAACCCTGTAAGGGGGTGGTGCACTGTACCCGAAGATACTGCCATATCGGGTCAATGCATAGGGCGACGGAAGCAAGCTTCGAAATCGGCCCCCGTTCTCAAAAATCCATTTAATATATGGTCCCCAGATAGGGGACGTATCAGATATTAAACTGATAAGAACAGATACTACACTTGATCTTAGCCAAAAGGCCGAGAAGCGATAACCGTGAAAGGGGCGGGCCCAACAAGGTGCCCTTCATGGGCACTATCACTGCTTGCTGTCAGGGAGGCTGCCAGACAATTTTCCATGCACACTCTGGGCTGGGGGGCAGTCAACCACCAGTACACACAGCAGAACCTAAACCCATACCATTATTGCTAAGCAGCAAGACAGGGGCCCATTGCACTCCCATGGGGCCTTTTTAAATGCAATCCATAACCCGGATTTGCCAGGAACCCTTCTTACTCCTCCTACTTGCATGTGACACTGGGCTTAGGATCTGCATAGGAAACACACACACAAGCACACACCTACCTTTGTTGCCTGCAGATGCCTCCTTGGCTGTCCCCAAACGGTATCAAACCAACACCCACGGGAAGCTGTAAGCATAGAGGACATGCCTGCACCCCATTGGACTTACCTGTGTGGGTTAAACCCGGGTTATTTGACAACCTATGGCGGTGATGGTTCTGCTCAGGCAGAGCAGTGCTGATGCTCCTCATAAAGCTGTCGCTGCTGTGAAGGTTCTAGGTGACATCACAAATCCCTATGGTTACATACACAACAAAGCTGGGTTGTTGTTGTTTACACTCTGCAAGGCCTGTGGAAGTGAGTGACATCATAGCACTGTAGTTCTGAGGGTTCTAGATGGATGCAACAATCTCCTGTTGCTTCTATGAAGGCCATAATAGACGACATCACCAAACAGCTCCATAGTCACATACACAGCAAAGGAGAGATGTTGTTTACACCTAGTGATGTCAGTGGTATTGAGTGACATCACAGCACAGTGCTAAGGCTCCTGGGCCTGGACACAGCAGCGGCTGCAATATCTCAACGGAGAATACGTTTATATATATGTGTGTGTGTGCGCGTATATATATATATATATATATATATATATATATATATATATATATATTTCTCCGCCGAAATCACTTTTAAACCCATTTCCACCTTTTTTTCCCTTCTCTTCCTCTTACTTTTTTTTCACGTTTTTTTACGTTTTTCTCCTTTTCGCCTCTTTTCTGGGCGTATTATTCTTCTTTTTCTTCTTTTTTTTCGTCTAATGCATACCCCATCAGTGCAGCAATGCTTATTCAATACCGCCAGCAGATGGAGACACTGGGGGATAATTTTCTAAGGATTTATACTGATTTTTCCTGTCTGAATTTGTCGCACAGAAAGTTGCAGGCCAAATATGTGTGACATTTCTGCGACTTTAGCTTCTAGAGCATTTTTACAACATTATACATAGGTGCTGAATACATAAAAAGCGACTGTTCAGCGACAGACAAGTCGCATCGGCTGAAAGTAGGCCAGAATGTCAGTCCATGTTGGAGCAGGTTTAGATACAGTCTAAAGTATAGATCTCAAAGTCTGTGCACAGAATTTAGCAAGGGCCTCGCACCTTCTGATGCATCAGGTAGGTGCACAATAGCATAGCCTAACCCTCTGTACTTTGGTCTATATTGATGCGGGACATAGACAACCAGCTGATGACCAATCCATTAGTGCAATGGATGGCTGGAAGCATTTGTCTTTGCCTTTGCAATACCACAGAAGCAATGCATGGTCAATGTACAGCAATGACACACCTGTGTGAACAGCCAGGAGACCCCCCCCCCCCCCATGTTATGTTACATAGTTACATAGTTAGTACGGTCGAAAAAAGACATATGTCCATCAAGTTCAACCAGGGAATTAAGGGGTAGGGGTGTGGCGCGATATTGGGGAAGGGATGAGATTTTATATTTCTTCATAAGCATTAATCTTATTTTGTCAATTAGGAACATTCAGCACCCACCCGCTATCAAGGCAGCTGCCTATCATGTCATGCCCTACCTGCACAGGTGTGCTGGCTACTCAAATGATCCAATTAAGGAGGCCATTTAGTCAGCAGCAGCAGAAGTCCTGTGCCTGGACGCTCCAACAGCGGCCAGACACAAGCAGAAGCAGAAGCAGCAGAAGCAGCAGCAGCACCACCTTTTGTTTTTTGGCTGCAGCAGCAGCAAGGCCCACAGGGCTGGCTAGCTGGCTAGCCAGCAAGCAGGTAGCAATGAAAGTAGGAATCTTTCTTTTTAACCCTGTAAGGGGGTGGTGCACTGTACCCGAAGATACTGCCATATCGGGTCAATGCATAGGGCGACGGAAGCAAGCTTCGAAATCGGCCCCCGTTCTCAAAAATCCATTTAATATATGGTCCCCAGATAGGGGACGTATCAGATATTAAACTGATAAGAACAGATACTACACTTGATCTTAGCCAAAAGGCCGAGAAGCGATAACCGTGAAAGGGGCGGGCCCAACAAGGTCGGTGCCCTTCATGGGCACTATCACTGCTTGCTGTCAGGGAGGCTGCCAGACAATTTTCCATGCACACTCTGGGCTGGGGGGCAGTCAACCACCAGTACACACAGCAGAACCTAAACCCATACCATTATTGCTAAGCAGCAAGACAGGGGCCCATTGCACTCCCACGGGGCCTTTTTAAATGCAATCCATAACCCGGATTTGCCAGGAACCCTTCTTACTCCTCCTACTTGCATGTGACACTGGGCTTAGGATCTGCATAGGAAACACACACACAAGCACACACCTACCTTTGTTGCCTGCAGATGCCTCCTTGGCTGTCCCCAAACGGTATCAAACCAACACCCACGGGAAGCTGTAAGCATAGAGGACATGCCTGCACCCCATTGGACTTACCTGTGTGGGTTAAACCCGGGTTATTTGACAACCTATGGCGGTGATGGTTCTGCTCAGGCAGAGCAGTGCTGATGCTCCTCATAAAGCTGTCGCTGCTGTGAAGGTTCTAGGTGACATCACAAATCCCTATGGTTACATACACAACAAAGCTGGGTTGTTGTTGTTTACACTCTGCAAGGCCTGTGGAAGTGAGTGACATCATAGCACTGTAGTTCTGAGGGTTCTAGATGGATGCAACAATCTCCTGTTGCTTCTATGAAGGCCATAATAGACGACATCACCAAACAGCTCCATAGTCACATACACAGCAAAGGAGAGATGTTGTTTACACCTAGTGATGTCAGTGGTATTGAGTGACATCACAGCACAGTGCTAAGGCTCCTGGGCCTGGACACAGCAGCGGCTGCAATATCTCAACGGAGAATACGTTTATATATATGTGTGTGTGTGCGCGTATATATATATATATATATATATATATATATATATATATATATATATTTCTCCGCCGAAATCACTTTTAAACCCATTTCCACCTTTTTTTCCCTTCTCTTCCTCTTACTTTTTTTTCACGTTTTTTTACGTTTTTCTCCTTTTCGCCTCTTTTCTGGGCGTATTATTCTTCTTTTTCTTCTTTTTTTTCGTCTAATGCATACCCCATCAGTGCAGCAATGCTTATTCAATACCGCCAGCAGATGGAGACACTGGGGGATAATTTTCTAAGGATTTATACAGATTTTTCCTGTCTGAATTTGTCGCACAGAAAGTTGCAGGCCAAATATGTGTGACATTTCTGCGACTTTAGCTTCTAGAGCATTTTTACAACATTATACATAGGTGCTGAATACATAAAAAGCGACTGTTCAGCGACAGACAAGTCGCATCGGCTGAAAGTAGGCCAGAATGTCAGTCCATGTTGGAGCAGGTTTAGATACAGTCTAAAGTATAGATCTCAAAGTCTGTGCACAGAATTTAGCAAGGGCCTCGCACCTTCTGATGCATCAGGTAGGTGCACAATAGCATAGCCTAACCCTCTGTACTTTGGTCTATATTGATGCGGGACATAGACAGCCAGCTGATGACCAATCCATTAGTGCAATGGATGGCTGGAAGCATTTGTCTTTGCCTTTGCAATACCACAGAAGCAATGCATGGTCAATGTACAGCAATGACACACCTGTGTGAACAGCCAGGAGACCCCCCCCCCCCCCCATGTTATGTTACATAGTTACATAGTTAGTACGGTCGAAAAAAGACATATGTCCATCAAGTTCAACCAGGGAATTAAGGGGTAGGGGTGTGGCGCGATATTGGGGAAGGGATGAGATTTTATATTTCTTCATAAGCATTAATCTTATTTTGTCAATTAGGAACATTCAGCACCCACCCGCTATCAAGGCAGCTGCCTATCATGTCATGCCCTACCTGCACAGGTGTGCTGGCTACTCAAATGATCCAATTAAGGAGGCCATTTAGTCAGCAGCAGCAGAAGTCCTGTGCCTGGACGCTCCAACAGTGGCCAGACACAAGCAGAAGCAGAAGCAGCAGAAGCACCACCTTTTGTTTTTTGGCTGCAGCAGCAGCAAGGCCCACAGGGCTGGCTAGCTGGCTAGCCAGCAAGCAGGTAGCAATGAAAGTAGGAATCTTTCTTTTTAACCCTGTAAGGGGGTGGTGCACTGTACCCGAAGATACTGCCATATCGGGTCAATGCATAGGGCGACGGAAGCAAGCTTCGAAATCGGCCCCCGTTCTCAAAAATCCATTTAATATATGGTCCCCAGATAGGGGACGTATCAGATATTAAACTGATAAGAACAGATACTACACTTGATCTTAGCCAAAAGGCCGAGAAGCGATAACCGTGAAAGGGGCGGGCCCAACAAGGTGCCCTTCATGGGCACTATCACTGCTTGCTGTCAGGGAGGCTGCCAGACAATTTTCCATGCACACTCTGGGCTGGGGGGCAGTCAACCACCAGTACACACAGCAGAACCTAAACCCATACCATTATTGCTAAGCAGCAAGACAGGGGCCCATTGCACTCCCACGGGGCCTTTTTAAATGCAATCCATAACCCGGATTTGCCAGGAACCCTTCTTACTCCTCCTACTTGCATGTGACACTGGGCTTAGGATCTGCATAGGAAACACACACACAAGCACACACCTACCTTTGTTGCCTGCAGATGCCTCCTTGGCTGTCCCCAAACGGTATCAAACCAACACCCACGGGAAGCTGTAAGCATAGAGGACATGCCTGCACCCCATTGGACTTACCTGTGTGGGTTAAACCCGGGTTATTTGACAACCTATGGCGGTGATGGTTCTGCTCAGGCAGAGCAGTGCTGATGCTCCTCATAAAGCTGTCGCTGCTGTGAAGGTTCTAGGTGACATCACAAATCCCTATGGTTACATACACAACAAAGCTGGGTTGTTGTTGTTTACACTCTGCAAGGCCTGTGGAAGTGAGTGACATCATAGCACTGTAGTTCTGAGGGTTCTAGATGGATGCAACAATCTCCTGTTGCTTCTATGAAGGCCATAATAGACGACATCACCAAACAGCTCCATAGTCACATACACAGCAAAGGAGAGATGTTGTTTACACCTAGTGATGTCAGTGGTATTGAGTGACATCACAGCACAGTGCTAAGGCTCCTGGGCCTGGACACAGCAGCGGCTGCAATATCTCAACGGAGAATACGTTTATATATATGTGTGTGTGTGCGCGTATATATATATATATATATATATATATATATATATATATATTTCTCCGCCGAAATCACTTTTAAACCCATTTCCACCTTTTTTTCCCTTCTCTTCCTCTTACTTTTTTTTCACGTTTTTTTACGTTTTTCTCCTTTTCGCCTCTTTTCTGGGCGTATTATTCTTCTTTTTCTTCTTTTTTTTCGTCTAATGCATACCCCATCAGTGCAGCAATGCTTATTCAATACCGCCAGCAGATGGAGACACTGGGGGATAATTTTCTAAGGATTTATACTGATTTTTCCTGTCTGAATTTGTCGCACAGAAAGTTGCAGGCCAAATATGTGTGACATTTCTGCGACTTTAGCTTCTAGAGCATTTTTACAACATTATACATAGGTGCTGAATACATAAAAAGCAACTGTTCAGCGACAGACAAGTCACATCGGCTGAAAGTAGGCCAGAATGTCAGTCCATGTTGGAGCAGGTTTAGATACAGTCTAAAGTATAGATCTCAAAGTCTGTGCACAGAATTTAGCAAGGGCCTCGCACCTTCTGATGCATCAGGTAGGTGCACAATAGCATAGCCTAACCCTCTGTACTTTGGTCTATATTGATGCGGGACATAGACAGCCAGCTGATGACCAATCCATTAGTGCAATGGATGGCTGGAAGCATTTGTCTTTGCCTTTGCAATACCACAGAAGCAATGCATGGTCAATGTACAGCAATGACACACCTGTGTGAACAGCCAGGAGACCCCCCCCCCCCCCATGTTATGTTACATAGTTACATAGTTAGTACGGTCGAAAAAAGACATATGTCCATCAAGTTCAACCAGGGAATTAAGGGGTAGGGGTGTGGCGCGATATTGGGGAAGGGATGAGATTTTATATTTCTTCATAAGCATTAATCTTATTTTGTCAATTAGGAACATTCAGCACCCACCCGCTATCAAGGCAGCTGCCTATCATGTCATGCCCTACCTGCACAGGTGTGCTGGCTACTCAAATGATCCAATTAAGGAGGCCATTTAGTCAGCAGCAGCAGAAGTCCTGTGCCTGGACGCTCCAACAGCGGCCAGACACAAGCAGAAGCAGAAGCAGCAGAAGCAGCAGCAGCACCACCTTTTGTTTTTTGGCTGCAGCAGCAGCAAGGCCCACAGGGCTGGCTAGCTGGCTAGCCAGCAAGCAGGTAGCAATGAAAGTAGGAATCTTTCTTTTTAACCCTGTAAGGGGGTGGTGCACTGTACCCGAAGATACTGCCATATCGGGTCAATGCATAGGGCGACGGAAGCAAGCTTCGAAATCGGCCCCCGTTCTCAAAAATCCATTTAATATATGGTCCCCAGATAGGGGACGTATCAGATATTAAACTGATAAGAACAGATACTACACTTGATCTTAGCCAAAAGGCCGAGAAGCGATAACCGTGAAAGGGGCGGGCCCAACAAGGTGCCCTTCATGGGCACTATCACTGCTTGCTGTCAGGGAGGCTGCCAGACAATTTTCCATGCACACTCTGGGCTGGGGGGCAGTCAACCACCAGTACACACAGCAGAACCTAAACCCATACCATTATTGCTAAGCAGCAAGACAGGGGCCCATTGCACTCCCACGGGGCCTTTTTAAATGCAATCCATAACCCGGATTTGCCAGGAACCCTTCTTACTCCTCCTACTTGCATGTGACACTGGGCTTAGGATCTGCATAGGAAACACACACACAAGCACACACCTACCTTTGTTGCCTGCAGATGCCTCCTTGGCTGTCCCCAAACGGTATCAAACCAACACCCACGGGAAGCTGTAAGCATAGAGGACATGCCTGCACCCCATTGGACTTACCTGTGTGGGTTAAACCCGGGTTATTTGACAACCTATGGCGGTGATGGTTCTGCTCAGGCAGAGCAGTGCTGATGCTCCTCATAAAGCTGTCGCTGCTGTGAAGGTTCTAGGTGACATCACAAATCCCTATGGTTACATACACAACAAAGCTGGGTTGTTGTTGTTTACACTCTGCAAGGCCTGTGGAAGTGAGTGACATCATAGCACTGTAGTTCTGAGGGTTCTAGATGGATGCAACAATCTCCTGTTGCTTCTATGAAGGCCATAATAGACGACATCACCAAACAGCTCCATAGTCACATACACAGCAAAGGAGAGATGTTGTTTACACCTAGTGATGTCAGTGGTATTGAGTGACATCACAGCACAGTGCTAAGGCTCCTGGGCCTGGACACAGCAGCGGCTGCAATATCTCAACGGAGAATACGTTTATATATATGTGTGTGTGTGCGCGTATATATATATATATATATATATATATATATATATATATATATATATATTCTCCGCCGAAATCACTTTTAAACCCATTTCCACCTTTTTTTCCCTTCTCTTCCTCTTACATTTTTTTTTTTCACGTTTTTTTACGTTTTTCTCCTTTTCGCCTCTTTTCTGGGCGTATTATTCTTCTTTTTCTTCTTTTTTTTCGTCTAATGCATACCCCATCAGTGCAGCAATGCTTATTCAATACCGCCAGCAGATGGAGACACTGGGGGATAATTTTCTAAGGATTTATACTGATTTTTCCTGTCTGAATTTGTCGCACAGAAAGTTGCAGGCCAAATATGTGTGACATTTCTGCGACTTTAGCTTCTAGAGCATTTTTACAACATTATACATAGGTGCTGAATACATAAAAAGCGACTGTTCAGCGACAGACAAGTCGCATCGGCTTAAAGTAGGCCAGAATGTCAGTCCATGTTGGAGCAGGTTTAGATACAGTCTAAAGTATAGATCTCAAAGTCTGTGCACAGAATTTAGCAAGGGCCTCGCACCTTCTGATGCATCAGGTAGGTGCACAATAGCATAGCCTAACCCTCTGTACTTTGGTCTATATTGATGCGGGACATAGACAGCCAGCTGATGACCAATCCATTAGTGCAATGGATGGCTGGAAGCATTTGTCTTTGCCTTTGCAATACCACAGAAGCAATGCATGGTCAATGTACAGCAATGACACACCTGTGTGAACAGCCAGGAGAAGCCCCCCCCCCCCATGTTAGGTTACATAGTTACATAGTTAGTACGGTCGAAAAAAGACATATGTCCATCAAGTTCAACCAGGGAATTAAGGGGTAGGGGTGTGGCGCGATATTGGGGAAGGGATGAGATTTTATATTTCTTCATAAGCATTAATCTTATTTTGTCAATTAGGAACATTCAGCACCCACCCGCTATCAAGGCAGCTGCCTATCATGTCATGCCCTACCTGCACAGGTGTGCTGGCTACTCAAATGATCCAATTAAGGAGGCCATTTAGTCAGCAGCAGCAGAAGTCCTGTGCCTGGACGCTCCAACAGCGGCCAGACACAAGCAGAAGCAGAAGCAGCAGAAGCAGCAGCAGCACCACCTTTTGTTTTTTGGCTGCAGCAGCAGCAAGGCCCACAGGGCTGGCTAGCTGGCTAGCCAGCAAGCAGGTAGCAATGAAAGTAGGAATCTTTCTTTTTAACCCTGTAAGGGGGTGGTGCACTGTACCCGAAGATACTGCCATATCGGGTCAATGCATAGGGCGACGGAAGCAAGCTTCGAAATCGGCCCCCGTTCTCAAAAATCCATTTAATATATGGTCCCCAGGTAGGGGACGTATCAGATATTAAACTGATAAGAACAGATACTACACTTGATCTTAGCCAAAAGGCCGAGAAGCGATAACCGTGAAAGGGGCGGGCCCAACAAGGTGCCCTTCATGGGCACTATCACTGCTTGCTGTCAGGGAGGCTGCCAGACAATTTTCCATGCACACTCTGGGCTGGGGGGCAGTCAACCACCAGTACACACAGCAGAACCTAAACCCATACCATTATTGCTAAGCAGCAAGACAGGGGCCCATTGCACTCCCACGGGGCCTTTTTAAATGCAATCCATAACCCGGATTTGCCAGGAACCCTTCTTACTCCTCCTACTTGCATGTGACACTGGGCTTAGGATCTGCATAGGAAACACACACACAAGCACACACCTACCTTTGTTGCCTGCAGATGCCTCCTTGGCTGTCCCCAAACGGTATCAAACCAACACCCACGGGAAGCTGTAAGCATAGAGGACATGCCTGCACCCCATTGGACTTACCTGTGTGGGTTAAACCCGGGTTATTTGACAACCTATGGCGGTGATGGTTCTGCTCAGGCAGAGCAGTGCTGATGCTCCTCATAAAGCTGTCGCTGCTGTGAAGGTTCTAGGTGACATCACAAATCCCTATGGTTACATACACAACAAAGCTGGGTTGTTGTTGTTTACACTCTGCAAGGCCTGTGGAAGTGAGTGACATCATAGCACTGTAGTTCTGAGGGTTCTAGATGGATGCAACAATCTCCTGTTGCTTCTATGAAGGCCATAATAGACGACATCACCAAACAGCTCCATAGTCACATACACAGCAAAGGAGAGATGTTGTTTACACCTAGTGATGTCAGTGGTATTGAGTGACATCACAGCACAGTGCTAAGGCTCCTGGGCCTGGACACAGCAGCGGCTGCAATATCTCAACGGAGAATACGTTTATATATATGTGTGTGTGTGCGCGTATATATATATATATATATATATATATATATATATATATATATATATATATATATATATATTTCTCCGCCGAAATCACTTTTAAACCCATTTCCACCTTTTTTTCCCTTCTCTTCCTCTTACTTTTTTTTCACGTTTTTCTCCTTTTCGCCTCTTTTCTGGGCGTATTATTCTTCTTTTTCTTCTTTTTTTTCGTCTAATGCATACCCCATCAGTGCAGCAATGCTTATTCAATACCGCCAGCAGATGGAGACACTGGGGGATAATTTTCTAAGGATTTATACTGATTTTTCCTGTCTGAATTTGTCGCACAGAAAGTTGCAGGCCAAATATGTGTGACATTTCTGCGACTTTAGCTTCTAGAGCATTTTTACAACATTATACATAGGTGCTGAATACATAAAAAGCGACTGTTCAGCGACAGACAAGTCGCATCGGCTGAAAGTAGGCCAGAATGTCAGTCCATGTTGGAGCAGGTTTAGATACAGTCTAAAGTATAGATCTCAAAGTCTGTGCACAGAATTTAGCAAGGGCCTCGCACCTTCTGATGCATCAGGTAGGTGCACAATAGCATAGCCTAACCCTCTGTACTTTGGTCTATATTGATGCGGGACATAGACAGCCAGCTGATGACCAATCCATTAGTGCAATGGATGGCTGGAAGCATTTGTCTTTGCCTTTGCAATACCACAGAAGCAATGCATGGTCAATGTACAGCAATGACACACCTGTGTGAACAGCCAGGAGACCCCCCCCCCCCCCCATGTTATGTTACATAGTTACATAGTTAGTACGGTCGAAAAAAGACATATGTCCATCAAGTTCAATCAGGGAATTAAGGGGTAGGGGTGTGGCGCGATATTGGGGAAGGGATGAGATTTTATATTTCTTCATAAGCATTAATCTTATTTTGTCAATTAGGAACATTCAGCACCCACCCGCTATCAAGGCAGCTGCCTATCATGTCATGCCCTACCTGCACAGGTGTGCTGGCTACTCAAATGATCCAATTAAGGAGGCCATTTAGTCAGCAGCAGCAGAAGTCCTGTGCCTGGACGCTCCAACAGCGGCCAGACACAAGCAGAAGCAGAAGCAGCAGAAGCAGCAGCAGCACCACCTTTTGTTTTTTGGCTGCAGCAGCAGCAAGGCCCACAGGGCTGGCTAGCTGGCTAGCCAGCAAGCAGGTAGCAATGAAAGTAGGAATCTTTCTTTTTAACCCTGTAAGGGGGTGGTGCACTGTACCCGAAGATACTGCCATATCGGGTCAATGCATAGGGCGACGGAAGCAAGCTTCGAAATCGGCCCCCGTTCTCAAAAATCCATTTAATATATGGTCCCCAGATAGGGGACGTATCAGATATTAAACTGATAAGAACAGATACTACACTTGATCTTAGCCAAAAGGCCGAGAAGCGATAACCGTGAAAGGGGCGGGCCCAACAAGGTGCCCTTCATGGGCACTATCACTGCTTGCTGTCAGGGAGGCTGCCAGACAATTTTCCATGCACACTCTGGGCTGGGGGGCAGTCAACCACCAGTACACACAGCAGAACCTAAACCCATACCATTATTGCTAAGCAGCAAGACAGGGGCCCATTGCACTCCCACGGGGCCTTTTTAAATGCAATCCATAACCCGGATTTGCCAGGAACCCTTCTTACTCCTCCTACTTGCATGTGACACTGGGCTTAGGATCTGCATAGGAAACACACACACAAGCACACACCTACCTTTGTTGCCTGCAGATGCCTCCTTGGCTGTCCCCAAACGGTATCAAACCAACACCCATGGGAAGCTGTAAGCATAGAGGACATGCCTGCACCCCATTGGACTTACCTGTGTGGGTTAAACCCGGGTTATTTGACAACCTATGGCGGTGATGGTTCTGCTCAGGCAGAGCAGTGCTGATGCTCCTCATAAAGCTGTCGCTGCTGTGAAGGTTCTAGGTGACATCACAAATCCCTATGGTTACATACACAACAAAGCTGGGTTGTTGTTGTTTACACTCTGCAAGGCCTGTGGAAGTGAGTGACATCATAGCACTGTAGTTCTGAGGGTTCTAGATGGATGCAACAATCTCCTGTTGCTTCTATGAAGGCCATAATAGACGACATCACCAAACAGCTCCATAGTCACATACACAGCAAAGGAGAGATGTTGTTTACACCTAGTGATGTCAGTGGTATTGAGTGACATCACAGCACAGTGCTAAGGCTCCTGGGCCTGGACACAGCAGCGGCTGCAATATCTCAACGGAGAATACGTTTATATATATGTGTGTGTGTGCGCGTATATATATATATATATATATATATATATATATATATATATATTTCTCCGCCGAAATCACTTTTAAACCTATTTCCACCTTTTTTTCCCTTCTCTTCCTCTTACTTTTTTTTCACGTTTTTTTACGTTTTTCTCCTTTTCGCCTCTTTTCTGGGCGTATTATTCTTCTTTTTCTTCTTTTTTTTCGTCTAATGCATACCCCATCAGTGCAGCAATGCTTATTCAATACCGCCAGCAGATGGAGACACTGGGGGATAATTTTCTAAGGATTTATACTGATTTTTCCTGTCTGAATTTGTCGCACAGAAAGTTGCAGGCCAAATATGTGTGACATTTCTGCGACTTTAGCTTCTAGAGCATTTTTACAACATTATACATAGGTGCTGAATACATAAAAAGCGACTGTTCAGCGACAGACAAGTCGCATCGGCTGAAAGTAGGCCAGAATGTCAGTCCATGTTGGAGCAGGTTTAGATACAGTCTAAAGTATAGATCTCAAAGTCTGTGCACAGAATTTAGCAAGGGCCTCGCACCTTCTGATGCATCAGGTAGGTGCACAATAGCATAGCCTAACCCTCTGTACTTTGGTCTATATTGATGCGGGACATAGACAGCCAGCTGATGACCAATCCATTAGTGCAATGGATGGCTGGAAGCATTTGTCTTTGCCTTTGCAATACCACAGAAGCAATGCATGGTCAATGTACAGCAATGACACACCTGTGTGAACAGCCAGGAGACCCCCCCCCCCCATGTTATGTTACATAGTGACATAGTTAGTACGGTCGAAAAAAGACATATGTCCATCAAGTTCAACCAGGGAATTAAGGGGTAGGGGTGTGGCGCGATATTGGGGAAGGGATGAGATTTTATATTTCTTCATAAGCATTAATCTTATTTTGTCAATTAGGAACATTCAGCACCCACCCGCTATCAAGGCAGCTGCCTATCATGTCATGCCCTACCTGCACAGGTGTGCTGGCTACTCAAATGATCCAATTAAGGAGGCCATTTAGTCAGCAGCAGCAGAAGTCCTGTGCCTGGACGCTCCAACAGCGGCCAGACACAAGCAGAAGCAGAAGCAGCAGAAGCAGCAGCAGCACCACCTTTTGTTTTTTGGCTGCAGCAGCAGCAAGGCCCACAGGGCTGGCTAGCTGGCTAGCCAGCAAGCAGGTAGCAATGAAAGTAGGAATCTTTCTTTTTAACCCTGTAAGGGGGTGGTGCACTGTACCCGAAGATACTGCCATATCGGGTCAATGCATAGGGCGACAGAAGCAAGCTTCGAAATCGGCCCCCGTTCTCAAAAATCCATTTAATATATGGTCCCCAGATAGGGGACGTATCAGATATTAAACTGATAAGAACAGATACTACACTTGATCTTAGCCAAAAGGCCGAGAAGCGATAACCGTGAAAGGGGCGGGCCCAACAAGGTGCCCTTCATGGGCACTATCACTGCTTGCTGTCAGGGAGGCTGCCAGACAATTTTCCATGCACACTCTGGGCTGGGGGGCAGTCAACCACCAGTACACACAGCAGAACCTAAACCCATACCATTATTGCTAAGCAGCAAGACAGGGGCCCATTGCACTCCCACGGGGCCTTTTTAAATGCAATCCATAACCCGGATTTGCCAGGAACCCTTCTTACTCCTCCTACTTGCATGTGACACTGGGCTTAGGATCTGCATAGGAAACACACACACAAGCACACACCTACCTTTGTTGCCTGCAGATGCCTCCTTGGCTGTCCCCAAACG